>NW_012145745.1:1398676-1399881 GCF_000956105.1 Propithecus coquereli
TGGGAAATATGCTCAAAATTGATTGTTACTATTATCCATATGCAGAGTACGTGCAAGTTCATTACCTGGCATCAAAGAAAACAAAAAAAACCCTACTAAGTGAAATCAGTTTTTAGATTGTTGTAATTTCTTTTTAAAGCTTAATTCAAATAATACATCATTTGTATATCCAGTAGTCCCCTATTATCTATAAGGGAAATGTTCCAAAAACCCCAGTGGATGCTTAAAATGGAGGATAGTACCAAACCCTATATATACACTATGTTTTTTTTCTATATGTACATACCTATGAGGAATTTTAAATTAATTGGGTGCAACACATTGCCGTCAATCAGAACATGTTTTCTGTTCACATTTTCCACCTGTCACTATAAGGTTTTTTCAATCTTAACTAAATACTTATTATGCACTGTGGCTGTAACTTTTGCAGGTTGAGGTGCACAACAAAACTGGCATGAATTTCTTTTTCCTTCTTCATAATTTCACAATGCATAAATGGAAAAGCTTGCATTGATGGCCTGACTCAGGATATCTTAAGGCTTAATTAAAAGAAATCTATGCTTTCTACGTGGTAAGAAATCCTCATATCTTTTCTCTATAAAATGCATATTTGGACATAACTATAGAAATATTAATATGAAATGCAATACTCTGTGGACTGAGTGGGCATTTAGAAGGCAGGAATTTAGAACTCAAACCGAACTCTGAAATCAAATCTCAAATCTTTCACAGATTCAGTCTGATACCACCACTCAACAGTCTCAACTTGGCTATTGTGGCCAAACTGAAATGTGTGCCATGTCAACAGTTGATTTGAAGTCTTTTAACTTTAGTGGTCCCTCCCTGCCTCCCCCAAACTTGCTGAGTTAAAGAAGGATGCCCTAACTGATATCTGTATTGCTTGTTCCCTTGTAAAGCTGGGTAATATAATGAGGCAGAATCTCAGCAAAAGTCTTTTAACTTAACGTACAGGATTAAAAAATATCCAGTTGTCAAAACACAAATACCTCACTGTAACCAACACTGTTTCCCTCTTCTGTCTCCCACATTGAAATGTGCTATTAATACTTTCTCTCAGAAGAAACAATATCGAAACATCATATAAATTGGCTTGTTAAATCTAAAGGAATACACAAAGAATGATCCATACAAGGTCTGCCTGTATATTTTAAAATCATGTGATGTGGATCAGCCATCATATAGTA
>NW_012145745.1:1399931-1400272 GCF_000956105.1 Propithecus coquereli
TCTGTTTTCAGGGACAATACTCCATAAAATATTCACCCTTAAATTCTGACCTAACAGTAAAGATGTACTGATTTCTTTCTTTTTTCCTCTTTTTCTAATAAGTAACCAAGATGAAACAATAAGTATCATTTTATCTTACTGAGTAATTTGCATCTCTGAAGATCTTCATTTTTATCAAGACCTTCACCCAAAACCAACTTCCTGAATAATTTCTCTTGGACAGTCCCTGGAATTACTGCTACAATTTATTGTAATAGCCTATCTAATCAGGTTGTATTTAGAATACTTTGAATAAACTCATTTTGGTTATATTATCTCAGTGATATTATGATGATGGAATA
>NW_012145745.1:1402099-1402479 GCF_000956105.1 Propithecus coquereli
TATATACATACCCATTCCAGATTTTTCAAATTTTGGAAAAAGCCATTTTTTTAGAATTCTCTTTTAATTAAGATTTTACATCCATTCTGCCTTTCCACCAAAGTGTATTGTGAATTGGTTTATGCTATATAAAATTAACTTGTCATGGGCTAGTTGGACACATAAAAGCAAGGCTTATGCTTCTCTAAGCACTAAATTAGCAATCTCTGACAATGCCCTCTACTTTGTCCTATCCTGAGTTTCCCCAAAATATTCATTTTGGCTTTAGAATTTAATGTGTTTCTCAGATACGAAAATAACTCAATTTGGCATAACAAAAATCATTAAGCTATCTTCATATTACCTGGTGAATAACTCACTGGGTGGAAATTAAATTAATT
>NW_012145745.1:1402529-1402852 GCF_000956105.1 Propithecus coquereli
TGTCAAGAGGTTTCAAACTGTGATGATACCTTGTTTTTACAGATACCATTGCTTTATTGATGACATTTTAGAATATTTTCTTCATGACACTTAATAACATTTGATAGCCTAGCCAGCAAGATGTTGTGTTTCTTTCTTTCCTGCTTCAATGATTAAATATAGAGATGCATATTTTACTTTGCCTTTAACAATGAAGGGCCTTCTGTGGCATGATTTATCATATATATCTAAAAGAGTCTTGACCAGACCATGAGGATTATATTTCTCAATAATGAAGGAATTAGTATGAGTACCTAGAGGTACTTGTACTTTGAAAATAAATC
>NW_012145745.1:1405271-1405920 GCF_000956105.1 Propithecus coquereli
TATTCAATAGTTTCCCTAAGATTAATAAGTCTCAATCTCGAAGCAGGAAGAAAATATGCTTACCCCACTTTAAAAAGCATGAAAGTAATTGTCAGCATTTAACATATATTATCTTCAGTATTTTAAAAGATCTTATTGTTTCATCAGATTATAATTTATAAATATAAATTACATGTACCTATGTAGGTATTTGCAAATATGCATGTATAAATATATTTTGATATATATTATATTCCTTGCAGAAGACTTGGAAAGTCCAGAAAAGCATGATGTATAAAATAAAAGTTATGCATAATCCTACCATCCAAAGATAACCAATATAGACATCCCTTATATTAACCTGGGTAATGTAATTGGAAATCTTAGTATTAGAAATGATATTTGATGATACAAAACCAAAGGCATTAAATCAGCATCTTCTCTATGTCTAAAACGATTAAAGAAGCAATTTTGGCCTAATATACACTAATATGGGCTAATGTGTAGAATTTTCTTCCTAAAAGAGAATTTGACCAGTGTCCCACAGTGCAGTGATCAAAACTTCTTTCAGCTTGGACCAGATAACTTTGTCACACACAATGACACTTTTCTCCCAGCTGTATGTGATTTCTTATAATGAAAACTTCTATCTAGGGAAAATATTTATGAC
>NW_012145745.1:1405970-1406359 GCF_000956105.1 Propithecus coquereli
CTATTTTATGGCTGAATAATGTTCCACTGCATATGTATACCACAGTTTTATCTGTTGTTGGACACCTAGGTTGATTCCATTTCTTAGCTATTGTGAATAGTGCTACAAGAAACGGGGGTGCAGATGTCTCTTTGATATACTGAACAGTGAGTAATTTTGAAAGAAACCTTTTTAGACATAAGTTCAAATATGTGTTTCACATATAAGGTCTTTTAATGTTTTCTACTTCTTATGTTGCTGAATTTCAAAGCCTCACTTAGAGAAAATAGATTTCCTTCCAGTTCGGAATAGCAGTAGTGGGATTCTCTAAAAATGTGGTTTAGTAAATTACTATATAGAATAAGAGGTTGATATTGGCAGTGAAAATCTTTGATTATCAATGACCTAGT
>NW_012145745.1:1407664-1408682 GCF_000956105.1 Propithecus coquereli
AAATACTTACATATTTTATGTACCAGGTACTGTTCAAGAACAACTTAAGCCTTTCCTCTAAAATAATGTCACTTTTTCTTTCACTTTTGTGTCCCTTCTTGAGCGTGGAGAAATGAGCAACAGAAACAAATGGAATATAGTATAATCCACAGGTTGTCCTGTTTACAATACAGCTGTTAATTTATCAATTGGATCACAGTTGCTTTGCAATAGTGATGACTATTATTATAGTGCTGGCTGAAATATTTTGGATGTTCTGTTGAAATCTTGGCATGCACATTGTATAACCTTATGCTCCTTGTGAATATTATATCATATGTATTGTGGTAGGAAAAAATAGGGATTCACCATTCATAAGTGCATTTCAAAAAAATTGAATCCTTTAGGATTCAGTACCCTGTGTTGAGCACAAGAGTTTAGTTTCACAAGTATTCACACTCTTGACTAATTTCAGATCAAACTATTTTAAATTTTTAAGTTACAATTCTAACTGAAATGTGGAAATTATCCTGGGTGAGAAATAACATCCTGGTGTTTTTTAATGTGTTATCTTTTTAAAAGCAGAACTATTATTTGACTTGTTGGTCTTTTATACTTTAGTCTCATTTTCCATTATATAGTACAGAAATAACAAGCACCCCCTTCATTGTAAGGTAGTGAAACAGAATGTTCCTCATTAAATCCCCCAAAACAAAGTTGATTTCGTGAGAGCCTAATCTCTACGTGTATCAATTATGGCACATTGTAAAAGGTAGTTAGTCCTTTCTTTTCTGATGAGAAGGCCCAAATAGAGGCCAACTGTGTTTTGGTTTTCCCACTACATTTATTATTCAGTCATCTTTTGTGACCCTGACTAAGTTTAACGATTTGCTAACCACTGAGACAATCTCCTTTTCTCATCATGGGTACTGCAAGCTATTCTACATCCAAGATTGTATCAATATAAAATTTGAAATGTATTCCCTCCTTTGAAATTATTGAATAAGTAAATAGAGTTACATAGCTCTGCCTAGATTTT
>NW_012145745.1:1410530-1410836 GCF_000956105.1 Propithecus coquereli
ATGGAAAAACCTACCTTGCTCATGGATTGGTAGAATCAATATCATTAAAATGTCCATACTACCTAAAGTGATCTACAGAATTAATTTTTTTAAGTAAACATTTTAAATAAATCTTCCTCTCTTGAAGGAAAAGGTAGCTAATATTTATTGCGTGTCAAGTATGTCAATGATCCTGTTGTACTGTTTGCTTTACAAATATTTTTCTTTTAATAATTGCAACGAGTAATTTTATCTCCATTTTACTACTGAGGTCTCAAAGTTGTATGTTTACTTATAAGTGGTTATGAGTAGCCCCAACTGGTAACT
>NW_012145745.1:1411324-1411812 GCF_000956105.1 Propithecus coquereli
TGAAATTTTAACTAAAATTCTTACTTGCCCAAAACCAAGTTTCTTGTTGGTCTGAGCATGTAGACTTATGCTAACTTGCCTATCTCTTGTATTTAGTTTCCTTTCAAGCTCTTAAGATAATTACAGGAGTAATCTGTTACTGAGATCATTTTCATACACATAGCGTCTGGAAAAATTTGTGTATCAGCCAGTTTATTGCAAATCATATACCATATGTAAAAAAATGTGCTTTGAAATATACTGAGTGATTTAGCATTCACTTGGTGAAACTTGATTACAGTTCATATATCATACACATACAATTCAGACTTCTATTTCTGTCAGTTTTAATCAACGATGATTTCTTGTTACTGATTGAGATTATGTAATCTAAACCTAAAAAAGAAATTCATAAAGATTCCTTTATTTCTACATGAACTGGAATAAATATTTTAAATATTCAGTAAAAAAGTAGGTTTTGAAATTTCTAAAGTGTTTGCCAAAATTTG
>NW_012145745.1:1413665-1418641 GCF_000956105.1 Propithecus coquereli
TTGCAGTTATTGCTTTACCTTTAAGATAACCTAAAAATCAATGTTAATGGGATATCCTATAACATTGTGTTCAATTATAAAATGATAGGTTATAATAAGTTATAATTCCCTTTTGTTACTGTGATTTACTTTTATTCATAGATATTCCTGAGTCTGTCTTTGAAAGCTATAAGTTACCATGCCTATTTTTTATCATGAAAAAAAGTCATTTGGAAATATTTTAGGTGAAAATAGAAATTATAAAATACAAACTTATACTGACTATCCAAGCTGACTCAACTCTAATTGCCAATAATAATAATAATAATAAAAGTAAAACCATAAAAAATTGAAATAATGTATAGAAAAATAGGAAGAAAATTTGGAAA
Source organism: Propithecus coquereli (assembly GCF_000956105.1). NCBI lineage: Eukaryota > Metazoa > Chordata > Mammalia > Primates > Indriidae > Propithecus > Propithecus coquereli. Next base: position 1,414,034 of record NW_012145745.1, read on the forward strand.
ATAGTGCAACAGAAAATAGTGCAATTAGAAAAGTTTATATAATGAGATACTATAACACTTACTTAAAAACATTAAGCACAATACTAAAAGTATATGTGTAAATATAATTTTAAAAATGCCTAATGGGCTAAATGAAAACATAACCAAAGAATGGATTCCACATTTGGAGAAATTTTTACCTTGAAATCTGCCTTATATAATCTACCAGGGGTTCGCTGTGAAAAATCAAATTAATAGAGTTTGGAAAAACTAATGTAGGTAAGTCAAATCATTCTAGAATCTTAATATGTGTATATTACATTCCCCTAAAACCACAAAAATCTAGTAAATAGCTTTAATGTTGATTTCTCATTTTCAACATATACATTGGTTTCATAACAAACATTCTAGATGTTTTTTAACCCAACAACATCTGTAACCACAGAATCTCTACAGGATTCCTGAAGAATAATGATATACAATAATAATAGATGGATTCAATGTGCTATCTCTGTTCGAGAAATACAATAAGCTGTAATGAGTACTTGAAAATATTAAAAACTAGGTGACTAAACTTAAAGAAATGACACTGTCTTTATCAAAACTAATCCCCTTCTTGTGCACTCCACACTTCCTTGAGCATCCATCCCAAGAACCTACCTAGTCCCAACAGTCAAGCCTCATTCAGGATATTCACTCTTCCCCTTTTTTTAATTCCACTCCCTCTGACTTCCAAAATGAGCAGATTCCCAGTTTTCTTGAAGGGGGCGACTTTCACTAGACTTAAGCACAGTTGCTTCAAGGACCTCAGCTGTCTTATTCACCATCATATCCACAGCTCTCAGAATCCGACCTGCCACCAGTCAATAAATACTGAATTGGAAATGTAATTTTACCACTCCCTCCTTCTCTCTCATTTTTAATAAAAACTCTCAAATGTACACTCTACACCTTCTGCTTCCATCTGTTCACCACCACCAATTCACTTCTGAAAGCCAATCTGCTATCCTTCCTCACCACTCCACAGGAAATGCGTTCTTGGCAAGCACCAAGGTCCTCATGAGTTCCGGAAGACTTTTCTCAGTTCTCATTTTCCTGGAACAATGCTGCTGCATTTGGTACTGATTTTTTTTTTCTTTTTTTGGATTATTTTCTGCTTTCATCCTTCAACCACCATTTCCTGTAGCTCAGTTTCTGAACTTTTGTTCTTTCTTGTGCTGTAAATAACTCAGAATCTCTTCTATGTAGTTGTCTGTCAATTCTAAGTTTCTTATTTTAGTACTAGTTTATAAAGAATTGTGCATTTATATATATTACTTAAAATGCAGTCTTTCCTGCTTCACTAAAATTCAAATAAAATGATGAAAACATCAGTTTCCTTATGAAGCCCTTGCCTCACAGTTCTATCCATTTTCAAATGCACAGCTCTACCTTTTATCCTCAACCCAAAACACATTTAGTTTTTCCTTCTTTTTCCTACCAAATTAACTATCCAAATGTTAAAGATATTAATTATTCCATGTGGTTGTAATTATCTGTTTTCAGTATGCTTTCTGGATACTCACCATTCCTTGAGAAAAGCAAGGGCGCCTTACTGAATTCTGAATCTTCAGGATCCCGTTTAGTTTTCTGGCACTGAGTAGGTGCTCAATAAATGTTTACTGAATGGAGTTTGTTCTGATTTTTTCCATTACTCATCATATATTTCCATTTGGATATCCATTGTCATTTCAAATTTAATGTGCAAAATGGGAATTAACATCTACATTGTACTACTTAATATTTCTTAATCACTTTATCATTGTCATCTTAGTGACCTTAGTGAATCAAAGAAGTGGCGTCATGTTCCATTCATCTCCTTTTTTCAATATTTCTTTCTTTCTAGTCATTCAAACTATTACAGACTAGTTTAGGGGTTTATCATCTCAAGTTTTGACATCTTAAAAATGTCTGAGTGCCTCTTGTCTTTAACCTTACCTCCTCCAAGGTGAGCATCAAAATGTTGTTAGAGTAATTTTTCTAAACCACACCTACAATCCTGTCACTCCATACTAAAAAAAAAAAAAAATTGTAGTTGCCTACTGCTTTCAAGATAAATATAATTTCTTTAGCATGGCATCTAATATGCTCCACAAACTGACTTCAATATTTGTTTACAAACTTACTTTCTTGGTGCTCTGCAACATGAATATACTGATCTTAAAAGAGTGCTCTTCTCATTGCTTCTTATAAATAATATATTTATTTAAAGAATATTTAGTGAAATTCATGTGTACCAGACATTGTGCTAGTTTCTAGGGATATAGATTTCTGCCCCCACTGAGCTTAGCTTACAGTCAAGGGAAAATGACAAGTAGCATGGGGTGAAGGCTAGAGCCCTGCTTGGTGATACACATAAGAAAAATATTACACGTAGGTACAATGCCTGTTACAAAATAAGCATTCAAAAATGAAGGGAAGTCAGTCATCAGTTGTTATAAAGAATTAGATGTTATTGATTGAGGCGAGTGGGATGCTGATCTCTCACAGCAAGCTATAACTGTCTGTAGCTGCAGCTCACTGTTAGCACAGAGAAGGGGCGAATTAACATTTGCTTCAGAGTCTAAGATGGTTTTCCACATTTGCTGGCATTCAAGCTGGATCTTAAAGGCCATATACGACTTCATGAAGCCTACTAAGTAGGAAATTCCAGTGGGAACAGCTTCAAAGATGACGTGGAAGTTTGAAAATGCAAAACACTTATGTCTGGAATGATTGACATAACCCGGGAGCAGTCACAGATAAGGCTAGAATTTAGTTTGGAGCCAGATTGTCAGCATCTGGAGTGTCTTGATAAAAAGTTCAGATTTTCATTTGATAGTGAAAAATCTTAAAGGAGTTAAAGCAAAATCTTGTGTAATCACATCCTCTGCATCCTTTTCCTACCCAGATATTTCACTTTCTCTAGGAGGCACCTGCCATACAGCCTTTCCTTATCTGGAAATATATAGCCCTTCTTGTCAGTAATGCTTTTTAGATATTTAATTACAAAAGATGTATATAGATTTTAGAGATGTCTTATTTTCCTTTGTAAATGTTAACTTCGTAATTCTTGAAATGATCAGCAAATTTATATTAGCTTATCCACTATTACTTCTTGAATAAATTATATAATGAGTGGATAAACTGAAATGTTTACTTTTTTTCCTTATAATGAAATATAACCTTATGGACATGAATCACCTACCTTAGAAACAGAGATGCTAACTAGCTCTCCTGCCAACCCCAGGCCTATCCACACAGCTCAACCTTGCCTTCCCCACTTTTCTCTGGAGGTGAGGAAGACCAGGCAGACCTGCCTCTGAGACTTACCTGCTCCCTACAAGTCCTGACACAATCCTAACAGGTCTAAGAGTGCCCACATACATTCGGCCCCCATCCTTTCCACTGGACAGTCTTTGTTTCTCTCTCAAGTGTATGGAAGGCTAGAATATTTCCTAGGGTAGGAGCAGGAATTTAGAAACTCTCAGTGTCTTGCATAAAAGGGGTGACTTCTTGGCTTACTTTATAGTGTAAATATATTCACTCCAATTCCCAAAACTTCTATGATTATCACACCAGCCATTATCAGAATAATTTAAGAATTATATTCTGTATTTCAATAAGAATCGAGGAGGGGGCTTTTTCAAATAGATGTGTTAACCAATCTGAAAGCAGAAATGTTCACAGCTCTCACTGGGTAGGGGCATAGTCAAGGCTACCTGCCACAGCTGCAGATTCCTGCCAAGCTTCCTCTTCGTGGCAGGCTTCCTGGACAACCAGGCTAATCTCTCAGGATGTGTTATTCTCTTGGCATGGAGTACTGCCAACTCAGGAAGTTCACCTGAGCCTCAATGTCCAGAGATTTATTGAGGTTTCATTACATAGGCATCATTGATTGAATAATCGTCCATGTGGTTGAGTTCAATCTCCGGCTCCTCTCCCCTTTCCAGAGGTTGGACTGATATTTGCTGGTTTGAAGCATAGCCTCTAATTACATGATTGGTCTTTTTGGTGTGGCCAGCCCCATCCTGAGTTATCTCATTGGCATAAACTATAAAATCAGATGTGTCCCAGGGATGCACCATGAATAACAAAGACACTCTTATCACTTAAAAGTTCCAAGAGTTTAGAGGTTACCCCTCAGGAACTGGATACAAAAGCCAGTTAAAGTCTTTATTATACACTCAGGTAATAAATGTAAGAATCAGAAATTAATCCCAGGCCTTTTGGGATCCAAATATTATTATGTGCGTTTTCTACTCAATTGCCTAGCATAGTACCTGACAAATAGTAAGTGCTCAATAAATCTTAATTAAATGAATAAACCAAGTAGAATTTTTTCTTTCTTCACAGAGTAAAATTTCATGGCAATGGTTGATACTTTGAAGGACTAATTTTGTCATTTTATGAATAAGCTCTCAGAGTTATGTGTTAATTATGAAACCTTCTAAACTAGCTTTTGTCCTCCTAAAAACAGCTTGCTATTGCTATATGGAATTACCCAGAGGTGAAAAAGAAGTTGGAGTGCAAGAGAAGAAGAATTATTTTTTTTCTTCAACAATATGTTCTCAGTTGGAAAGGACCCCTGTAACAAAAGACAGTTTAATA
>NW_012145745.1:1419402-1431828 GCF_000956105.1 Propithecus coquereli
ATGTTTGGAGAGGGTTGGCCATAACTGATGGTCTATGGGGTTGGAATATCTGAGTTTTGCTTTAAAAAGTCTCTGATCTACCTTAATTGTAAATAATCTCTACTAAGCGCTTAGTCAAAAGCAGATAATGGGGAAGCATTTTTTCTTTTATCCTTTCTCTACTTCATCTACTGCCCTCCATTTTTCTGAATATTACACCATCAAAATGGAATTAAAGGAAATAAAGCCTATCCTGTAATTCAACTTGGATGGCTTATTTTAAAGTAATGCTCTGCAAAGGAAGAAAGAAGGGTAACAGTTTAGTGTAATAAATTCCTTGGAAAATTTTCTGACTATATTATCACTAACATGGGCAGTTAAAGAGACAGCTATCCCTTTGAGTGTATTCCCAGACTTCTGAAAGCTACGGTTTTTTCATTTCTTGTTGTAGTGAAATTACGTTATTTATGACTTTGCATTTTACAATATATCTAAACATAAAGCTATACTGCTGCTAATTTTGCCCTACCAAAAAGAACTGAAGTTTGAAATGTTATGGTTACTGTACCATATCCCTTAAACTTCTCACATAATTGTATATTGACCTAATGATGCTTTTATAGAAGCAAAACATACTAATAGTATATTATTAAGAGCCAGTGAATTGATAATGCCAAAATAGTGTCTTAATAATTTAAAATCTCATGTAAAGACAGAGTTCAAAACACCACTTTCATATGTATGGCAATAGTAGCTTTTAGGGCCTTAAAAATGCTAGCTAAAAGGAAACACAATAAAATAAACTCACTTGCTATCTTAACCAAGATGAAGAATCCATGTTCCTTTGATATTCAATATATAAACCTGACAACAGAGAGTCTTTGTGAACATATCCTCTGGAAGGAGATCAACCCAGTCTTCTTCCAAGCCTTTTACTGAAGTGCAGAGGCCTAGAAAGGCTGTAGGAGACTAAAATGGCAATTACTAGGGGCTGCTTAAGTTTAGATGGAGGTGAGGAACTACTTCAGGCACTAAATTTAGGCATTCAATAGATCTTCCTCTTTCTTTCATGTTAACTATTTCTAGAGCTTAATGTCCACATCTATAAGCAGATGATTTCTGGGTATGCCTCTCTCTCAAGAATCTTTACCTTATATCCTAGAAACCGAGGTCAGTTCACTCATGGCCTTCTAAAGTGGCCTCCTGGTTGGTGTCTTTGGTCAAACATACCTTCCATGTTCCCACTGAAATGGCTTTATAACTAGGCCCATGTTCAAAAATCTTTATTGTGATTTCACTCTACAAGGAATTGACCTTAGAAATGTCCATGCCTCTCAATATAGAATTTATTTAAAAAATAATAAGCAAAAATACTTATTTGTAAAATATCATTTTAGCAATTCCCCAGATTCTTATTAACTGATATGTCTTACAGTAATGTTCCAGATACCTGCTACCACAGTTATCATCAGGTATTTATTGCATTGTGCTAGACATTTCAGGCTACTAATAAGGATCTGTTCTCTATTAGGAGTTTGCTAATTTTATTTTGCTAAAGTATACCTGTCTTCATCTGAATGCAAATATGGTAAATTCTCACTGGAATTGATGTGTAATTTGGAGTCAGCAAAAGTACGGACAAATATTGGAGAGAGGTGTGTTTTGGCAACTGAGAACATGGAACTGGGAGAATTGTTTAATAGTTTGTAATTAAGAGGCATAACTGTGGTCCGAACACTCATCAGAGTTTTTTTATTTTATTTTCACAAGTGTTAAAGGATTTTTATCTCAATGTGTAGTGACCATTAAATTTATCTGAATCACTTGGAAGTGAAAAGAGCTATTTTGATGCTATGTAGCTGATTGGGTATATGAAGATATAGCTGATTCTTTAGTGCTGCAGTGACCAATGGTATAACATAAATATATGTGGCAAAGACAGAGGAAACAGAAAACTTGATAGTTTCTATTGCAATAGCAGAAGTTTATTTTATATAAAATATTCAGAGCAATGTAGGTGCTTAGTGAGTGTTGCCAAAATCCATATGAACAAAAACAATAAACCATGTTTAGATAATCACAAATGAGAATTACACCTCAGAGTTTACTATTATTATTGCAGTTTTTAACCATCATCTTACCAGTAGGAGTAATGAGATTGATGACTGCAGCTATTGAGACAAGATATAATTTTTGTTGTGTTAAATGCATATTCTAGATGGTGATTAGACCATATTAAGTCTGTTCCCTGGTGTTTCTGCTGTAATGATTTTCTTTCCTCTTATTTTTCTGTTGCTAAGAATACACATTCTGTAACTATGGTCTCTTTGTGACCACTGGCTGTCAGTGCCAATTATAATTTAAATAGTCCAGGCAAAGAAAATTTAAATTTGAACCAGCAAATAGCTGTCATCAACACATTACTAAAACAAAGTCATTTGGAGGACCCAACGAAGTACATTAACATTCAGAATCAGCAGGCTAAGAATGAAAATAGGCTGAATTTTAAATAACATTTTTTTTTTAGTTATCATGATAAATGTCCTTCTAAATAAGAGAGTTAGGCTGTGATCAATGAAAGGAATTATCCCTGGTATGGAATACATTCAGGTGGGAAAGTAAAAAGATTTAAAATTGAAATTTTCAGGAAATGAGAATTCTTTTAAGTTTTAGCAAACAAAACTCATTTCCTTTATTTAAGAAAAAAATTACTGGTTTTACCAACAAAAAGGATGTTTACAATCTGTCAGTAGGAATGCCGTTTGCACTGTTTGTCCCATAGGGGTGATAAATTTGCATTTATCATCTCCTGACACAACCAGTTGATAGGGAGGAGGGAAGGGAATCATCAAAAAGTAGCTTCTAGGCTGGGTCTTCACAACTGAGTAGGAGTTTTTCAGTGGGTGGGTTAGGGTAGAACATAAGAGAAGAAAAGCATGTTATTAGCAGTAGAAAATCATGAAAGAACATGGTATGTTTGGAGAGGGTTGGCCATAACTGATGGTCTATGGGGTTGGAGATTGGGAAAGTAAAACAGACCTTTCGAAATTTATATTTGCTCACATAGTAGTGGGAAGTTAAGAAGATCTTTTGGTCAAAATACATGTGTAAGTGATTATATAATGTTTTAAAAATTTTGTTATGACTTTGATAGTTTATTAGTTACATATATAAATGATTTCTAAATGGCGATACTTCTGTAAAGCCTCCAGTAATAAACAAAAGCTATTTGTTCCCTTGCTCTCCACTCTTCCTGCCTATACCCCCCTTCATTTCCTGGAGGTAACCACATTTGACTCTTTTTCTTCACCATTTGCTGTGAATTCCTGAGTAATGTGTTTTCTGTTGATTTTTAAAAATTAGTTGTATATATTAACTTTTGAGTTTTCCTTTAGGAGATAGAAATGTAGTATTCTTACAATCATATCCTGCCAATTGCCCTTTCCCATCTCAATATAGTTTTTTTATTATTTTTGATTATCAATTCAATATTTACAATTTTATTTACATTTACATGGAATATAAATGTAATTATTATATTATGAAGGCCTAATTATTTACATTATTAGATCACTATAAATATGATTCAAAGCTGAGCTATGTATTGACTGTTTTTCTATTCTTATACAAAATTTTTACTTTTCCTTGAGTTTATGGGAATCAGTTTTTGATTTTTTACTTGTTTTCTTTATATCTATCACTACGTCATCTCACTTTCTCAAAAGTATACATATTTTTTTCAATATGTTTGAATAAATCAAGTACTCTATAACACGCTTCCACCTCTTTTTTTTTTTTTTGGTGATTCTCACGTCTCTCCTGAAATCCTCTAATGCCAATCTGATGGATGTTTTTTCTTTTCTTAATTCATTAATTGAACACAATGAATTTCTACTATGTTTTTGACATTGTGCTAAATTTTGAAGATTAACAATATTAATAAGAGTGATATGGACTCTTCATGGAGAGTACAGTCCAGTGAAAAAGAAAGGGTTATAAATAAACAAACCAAAAACACTAATTAAAAATGACAAAGGGGCGAGTACCATAAAACAGCAGTGCTCAAGTGTCCATGGAAGACAATTTTTCCATGGACTAGGGGCTGGGGGGGGAGGGGTTGGAGGTCAGGGGCACGGACGATGGTTTGGGATGATTCAAGCACATTACATTTATTGCGCAGCCAAACCTCTCTGTTGATGATATCTGCATTTGCAGCTGCTCCCCAGCACTAGCATCACAGCCTCAGCTCCACCTCAGATCACCAGGTGTTAGATTCTCATAAGAAGTGCACAACCTAGATCTCTCGCATGCACAGTTTGCAGTAGGATTCACGCCCCTATGAGAATCTAATGCCACTGCTGATCAGACAGGAGGCAGAGCTTATGCAGTGATATGAGCAATGGGGAGCTGCTGTAAATACAGATGAAGCTTCGCTGGTTAGCCTGCTGCTCACCTCCTGCTGTGCGGTACCAGTCCGTGGCCCTGGGGTTGGGGACTGCAGCCATAAAGGAAACAAACAAGAACAAACAGAAAAATAAATAAGGATTTATTTTATATGGAGTGGCCTGGTAGGCCCTCTCTGAAGATATTATCACCATTTTTTATATATATGAGAGAAATGAAGTTCTAATGGTTTGTGTGGTGAGAACTGAAACCGTACTGGGACTAAATATACTTTTCTGTCCCTATTTTAAACAATATCAAGCATATATTTTCCTATCCCTATGTTAACAACGCTGTCACCAAGCAAGAATAACTGAGATGCTTATTCTAGGAGATACCTGCTCCTGGAAGAAAAGACTATGAACCAATTAAACATCTTTCTTATCAAGATATAGCAACTTTAGTATCAGGACTTGCTTCAAAAACCCTTACTTCCTGTGCCTACCAGTCCTAAGCTATTAATTTATAAACTCTACCCAAGCCTAACCAGTTCTTACCTCCTCAGGTTCACCTTAAAATCACCCAGGCTAGGTCTTAGTGTTCCATACTGAGACATTTCTAAGAGGCTGTCCAAGTGGTACCCCCTTATACTGAAATAAGTCAAATAGCCTTAGTTTTGCTGGCGGTGTTTTGGGTAATTAACAGATGACAGTGGCATACCAGTAATCACAAAAACTGTGTGTTAGAGCCTAATCTCAATCAAACCCAGGACTATGAGTTGATAAAGTCTTTGTATCTACTACTATATTCAGCCTCAACCCCAAACTCTACATTTGCCTTTTGCTACCCTATTTTATTATACTTTTCCTGAGGCAAGTTCTCTTTGATTTCAGCATCTTCAGTCACTTAATTGGAACTATTTTTAATATTAAAAATGTATTTCATAAATCCTCTTATCAAAACTGTTTCTAGTAAAATCTCATAGGATGAAATTCAAATTTTATAGCCTGCTAATTATAATTCCTGAAACTTCTTACAAGTGGACCTATTCTGTGGCTTTGAAATACTGAAATGACTATTGGAATCATCAGGAAATATAGACTGATAAAACTGATGAAGTGTAATGGGAATGAGTGGGATTTGTGGATAACTGCAGAGTGGACGTCCCTTTCTGAAAGTGGACAACCTCTACTCAGCACCAGCTGATTTTCGTCATGTAAGAATGGGGGCAAATTTTGCCAGATACTTGCAGAGCTAGGTAAAGTTTCCATTTTTTAATTTTCATTTTTAATTTTATTTTTTAATGTGGACAGCTATCAAATAAATGAAAACCACTCTGCTTGCCAAACATAACTCAACAGTAGAATCCAGCCACAAGTTGCAGTCCTGCCTACTCAAAGTTATTGATAATTTATTATCTCTTCCACAGGCAATGCTTCATTCCTGATTCCTTAGCCTTATCTCATGATGTTTTTTTAAGTGCCTTTCTTTCCTCTGTTCCTATTATAATACACTGTTCTTTAAGTTCTAGGTCAATTTCATTCCCTCTTTCCTATCCCTCCTGCTTCAACATCAGCCTCCTTTGGGATAATACACATTTATTGACCTAATCTGTGACTCTATTATATACTACTTTTAATTTTTTGTTCTGCCAATTTTTTAATTAAAGATGAAACTTTTATGGAAAAAACCTCAGGAGATTTTAGTCCAACCCTCATTAAGGAAAGACTTAGAAAGGTTAAATAAATTCCCTAGGATCCTATTGTTAGTTGAGTATAGGTTCCAGAGACTTTTTAAATTGCTCTGAGTGTAGTAGGTATTGAATACATATATGCTGATTTATTTGTAAAGGTCTATCATTGAAATGCCTTCTTCAGACTTTTGTTATGATTTCTTAACATTTAAATGCAAAATTCTAGATTTAGTGATGAAATTCATGTTTTATAGTATAATCTATAAACTGTAATCTTCCTCTGAAAAAAATGAATTATACTTTTTTTCTAAAAATAAAACAAAAAAAAAAAAACCCTCCAAAACCGAAAACAATGGTATGTGTTTGCATTCCATGTTAAGCTGAGGGTGCAAATTGCTTTTGTTTGTAAAATGCAGCTGTGTCTCTATTTATTTTTAGAGACAGTTTAAACTGGATTAACCATTCTTCCCTCAGAATTTTGAAGTTGCTTACTTATTCAAAATGTTGGTATTTAATTTTTTGCCAGGTGAGTATTTATAGTGGTAGATTTTTTTTAAATTATGAAATATTTTGAATTCACAGGAAACTATTAAAATCATATAGCAGATACCCATGTAAACACAACCCACATTTAACATGTTAACATTTTGCAATATTTGTTCTAATATGGAAAACTTAAGTGGATGTTGTCATTCTAATTGATACTATGCAACTAACATATATAATAGTAACATGGAAATATTGGTCATATCATTTAGGCAGGAAAGATTGGGTCTAAAGAAATTATTAGACTAAAGGCAGGCACAATATTTTGGGATTCTTTATCTTTTAAAATCTGAATATGATTTTTTTTATATCACGTACGTACTCCTCAGTTCATGGGATATTATCATCACCATTGTTGTTTTTTAGGTCATCTTTTATTTAATCTATGTATTTCCTTTCCCCATATCCTATTCCCATTTCTCTTCCTCTGTAGGTAACAATGGTTGAATAAAGATGACTGTAAATCACTTTGATATCTGTCTCATCAAAAGATGAGGTCTGCTTCCCTTTCCCTTACTATGTGACTCCAAATATTAGCGAAGTGATACTATGTAAGTTTAGGACTAGCCTTTGAGAATACTGGCAATTTCTGTTTTGCTCCCATGATTTGAGTACCTTTATGAAGAAACCATATAGACGGGCCCTGAAGATACAAGGAAGAGGGAGAGGGTCCCAGCTGAGTCAAGACTTCTAGTGTCTATGCCAAAGTGCCAAACATGTAATCCTCAGAGGTAGTAGGCACTACAGACCAACTCAGCTACCACCATAATACATTAAATAACCTCTGTAGGTACCAAGTAAGCAAGGATTCTTGACTCATGGATTTGTGAGCAGAATGATTGATTGTAATTGTTTTAGCCGCCAAGTTTTGAAGTAGTTTGTTACTCATCAAGATAACTGGAAAAAGAGCCGTTTTATTGTGTTTAATTTGCGTCTTTTCTTAATGTGTGTTCTTAAAAAATGTGTTCTGTGTGCAAGTATTATATTGTGATTTATTTAAATGTTATTGTAAAATATATCTCATTCTGTTTTCAACTAAATGTGGTGTTTTTGAGATCCATCTATGTCACAATGTATACATCTATCTATTACTTCTATTTGTTGTGTAAACTGTGTTCGTCCACACATTTTACCTATTTATTCTCACAGTGATGGAAACCCAGGTTGCCTCCAAATCCCAGGTGCTACACATAATGGCTTGATAAATATCCTGGAAAACTCTCTCTACCTACTTCTGGGAGAATTTCTTTGGGTTTAAAGGAGCAGAATAACTCTATCATTGGTTATGCCTGTACCTTATTTACCTAAGTGATGACAGATGCCTCTTCAGTGTAGCTGTACTAAGTATACCTTCCACTAGCAATGTATAGTGTTCTCATATTACCACATCTCTCCCAATAAGTGAAATTGTTCATCTAATTTTTCTTTATAATAGTTCAAAATTAAATCTTTTTAATATTTTTTTTATGATTACAATTAATTTTGAACTGCACTTTTTGTGCATCTTGGCCTTTTGTGTTTCTTTGATTATAAATTACCTGTTCATACTTGTTGCCACTTTTCATTTAGGATTGCTGTCCTCTTCTTGTTATTTTTCACAAATTCCTTGTATATTATAGAGATTAATCCTTTGTGTGAGACATTACAAACATTTTGACCCATTCTTTCCTTAGTCTATTCATTTTTTTCATGGTGTCTTTCCTTGAACAGATATCTCTATTTTAGTCTAATTAAATTGCTTAATTTTTTCTCCTTATGTACTTCCTAAAAAATGCTATTGGCTCTATTGTTTTCTAGCTTTGTTGAGGTATAAATTGACAAATAAAAATTATATATATTTGAGATATACAACATGAAGTATACAACATGTTTTGCTTTATGTATGTGTTGTGAAATGATTATCAAAATTAAGCCAATTAACGTATCCATATGGGTTATTATATTAAAGTTTATTCTTCTGTGCCTAATTTGTTGAGAGTTTTTATCAGGAAAAACTGTTGTATTTTTTAAGTGCCTTTTCTGCATCTATTGAGATGATCATGTAATTTTATCCTTCATTCTGTTAAGATAGCATATCATATTTATTGATTTGTTTATGTCAAACTATCCTTGCATCCCACGGGTAAATCTCACTTAATCATGATTTATAATCTTTTAATGTGCTGTTGAATTCAGTTAGCTGATATTTTGTTGAGGATTTTTATGTCAGTATTCAGCAGGGAAATTGGTTGGTAATTTTCCTTCTTATCCTGTCTAGCTTTGGCATGAGGGTAATACTGGCCTAGCAAAATGAGTTTGGAAGTGTTCCCTACTCTTTAATTTTTTAGAAAACTTTTTGAAAGATTGGCATAAGTTCTTCTTTAAATATTTGGTAGAATTTAACGGTGAAGCCATCCTGGGCTTTCTTTGATAGGAGATATTTTATTACTGATTCAATCTCCTTAATCATTATTGGTCTATTCAGATTTTCCATTTCTTCTTGATTCAGTCTTGGTCAGTTGAATGTTTTTAGAAATTTATCTATTTCTTCTAGATTATCCAATTTGTTGGCATGTAATTGCTCATGGTAATCTTTTATGATCCTTTGTATTTCTGTGATAACAGCTGTAGTGGTTTCTCCTTCATTTATAAATTTATTTATTTGTGTCTTCTCTCTTTTATTTATCTAGCTAACGATTTTTCAGTTTTGTTCATTTAAAAAGCACATCTTAGTTTGATATTTTCTATTGATTTTTTTAGTCACTATTTCATTTATTTCTGATCTTTATTATTTCTTTCCTTCTGCTAAATTGGGGCTTATTTTATTTTTCTAGTACTTTGAGGTATAAAAGTAGGTTGCTTCCTTAAGAAGTTTCTTGTTTTCTAAATGTAAGCATCTATAACTTCTCAGAATTTGATTATAATATGTCTCAGTGAAAATCTCTTTATGTTTAATCTACTGAGAATTCTTTGGGCTTCAGAAATCTGGATATTCATTACCTATACAGATTTGGGAAGTTTTCTGTTATACTTTCTTTAAGTAAGCTTTGTGCCCCCTTTCTTTGCTCCTTTCAGGGTTCCCATAATGCATAATTTGTTTTGCTTGATGGGGTGCTATAAGTCCCATAAGCTTTCTTCACTCTTTTTCTTTGTTTCTTTGGGTAATTTTAAATGACCTGTCTTTAAGCTTATTATTTCTTCTTTCTCCTGCTTGAACAAGTCTGCTGCTGTAACTCTTTATGGAATTGCCTAGTTTAGTCCTTGTGTTCTTCAGCTCCAGAATTTCTATTTGGTTCTTCTTTATGGTTTTATTGCTTTATTTAACTTTTCATTTTGTTCATGTAGTTTTCCTGACATCACTTAGTTTTTTCTCTGTGTTCTATTGTTGCTCACTGAGCTTCTTCAAGATGATTAGTTTGAATTCTTTGTTGGGCAGTTTATAGATTTCCATTTCTTTAGGTTTGATTACTGGTGCTTTGCATTTTCCTTTGGTGATTTCTTAGTCCCCTGATTATTAGTAATCCTTGTGGCCTTGTGTTGGTGCCACACATTTCAAGGAGGAGGCACATCTTCCAGGTTTTAAACATTGGCTTTGGCAAGTAAGACCCTTTAGCAGACATCCTGTCCAGAGGGTCTGGGTGGACCAGTTGTTGAGATCTATGGGTGGGCTTGCTGCTGGGGTTTTCAGGTGGGCTGGCTGGTACCCAGTTCATGGGGTAGGTGCGCCTAGTGCCAGGGTCCATTGGGGCCAGCTTGTTGCTTTGATTTTCAGGAGTGGGCCTTGTGCCTGGGACAATGGGGGTGGGCCTGGAGCTTGGGTTGACATGGGTTGGTTTGATATCTTCATCTATGAATTAGGTATGAAACCTGGGTCCTTGAGTGCAGACTTGAGTTCTGGATCCAAAAAGATGCTGGCCTGGCATCAGAGTCCACTGGAGTGGGCCTGAAAACTGGGCCCATAGGGATGGATATGATGCTTTTGTCTGCAGGGACAGCACTGGAATCTCAGTCTGTAGGGGCAGGCCTGGGTCCTAAGTCCTCAGGGGTGGGTTTAGATATTAGGACTTGGGGCTGGCTTGGCACTGGGATGTATTGGGGTGACCCTATACTCTGGGTCTGCTAGAATGGGCCTATTCCCTGGGCCCACTGGAGCCTGAGTCCATGGGAACTGTCCTAGAGCCAGGATTTGTCGGGGCTGGGCTGGAGGCTCAGTCTATGGGGGCTAGTCTGGTGCTGGGTTGGCCCTGGAGCTGGGTGCATGGGCTCTGTCATGAATCTGGGGTTCACTGGAGTAGGCCTGATACTGGGGTCTATGACAAAGATGGGAGCTCACTTTGCTCTCCTTCCTCCATGCAAAGGGTATTTCTCATCATGCTGTGCTAGGTAGGATAGGGAGAGGGGTAACATTGCAAAACTGTCCTGCCTACCCTCATCAATGCATCTTTTCTGATTTCTATACTCCGTCCAGGTGCTATAATTGCTCATCTGAATTCTTTAGCTCTTATGAAGATATGTTTGTGTGTGCATGGCTGTTCAATGTGATGCATCTTCAAGGGAACACACACTGGAAACTCCTACCCCACTGCTTTGCTAACATCTTCGCCTTACATACTTTTAAAGTTTCATTTAAGAGGTCTTTTGTTGCCTCTAAATTATAAAGATATTTACCTGTATTCTTTTTATTAACCTTATATTTTTACTATTCTCACTTCAGTATTTCTTCTGCCTAGAGTATATCCTGTTAGATTGAAATTCAGGTTTTTTTTTTTTTTTCTCCATGTAGGGAGCTCTACCTTCACCAAAAAAAATTCTACTAAACAATGTGTCCTTCCTGCATTGATATGTGCTGTTACTTTTATTGCATAGTTAGTTGTTATATATACAATGATGTATTTCTAAACTCTGTTCTCTTCCACTGATTCATTTTTCTGTTATTTATTCTTTCTTTTTTTAAGCGTTGATTTACCTATTGCTAGGGAGCTATTTCTTTGTATGAAGTTTGGAATAAATTTATCTTGTTTCTTAAAATATTTGACTGAAATTTTTATTTGGGTTATATTGAATTTACATATTAATTTGGATTGGATTGACATCTGTATATTTTAAATCAAGAGTATGCAATGCCTCTCATTTCTTCAGAGCATCATCTTCATTCTTACATTGAAAAAAAATCTTTGTGGTATAGGTTTCACATATTCTTCTGTAAGTTAATGTGTAAGTACTATATATTTTATTCTGAGTAATATCTTAATTATTACTAGGCTTTCTGGATGGTGGTATTGTTCAGCATTTGCTACACAAGATGCAACAAGAAAAATTCACAGGGCATATAGTAATGAGCATTTATTTTCCACCTAGAGGGACAGGAGCTCCCCAGGGCATGATAATCTTATGCTGGAGGTCAGAAATGCCCAGATAGGTGAGTGGAAACGGACAGTGCTCAGAACTGCCACACACACTGTCATATACTTGTCATTTCTTCCCATATCCCATTGGCCAAAGGATATCATATTGTCTAGCCCAATATCAGTGGAGTGGAAAAGTATATTTGTCTCATGAAGATGGTTCAATAGGAGTGAAAGTTTGCTGAACAGTTACTGAATCTACCTCAACTAACCAATTAGCCTTCTAAATAGGCTAAATGAGTTGAGATTATCATGTTATTAATTGTATAAAAAGATCATTTGACAGAAAATGTTTGATTTAAATTAGGGAGATTTCTGAATTTTATACATATAATTACATGCATTAATTTTAATGAATTAATTCTTAGCCTTATTCCCCAAGTGTTTTTATTTTTAAACATAATGTTATTGAACATTGAGGCATCTCAGAATATAGAGAAG
>NW_012145745.1:1434858-1435431 GCF_000956105.1 Propithecus coquereli
CAAGATGCTATTGTAAAATTTTTATTTTTTAGTATGAAATATCTAATGAGTTTGGAAAATATATGAGTAACCATGTGCCCCATAATGATCTTTTAGTCAATAATGGACCATTCATATGATGGTGGTTTCATAAGATTATAAGGAAGCTGATTTCTATTGTATAGTCGCAGTTTTGTAGCACGATGCATTACTAGTGTTTGTGGTGATGCTGGTGCAAACAAACCTATTGCGCTGGCTGCCAGTCATATCAAAGTATAGCAATACAATTATGTACAGTGCAGAATACTTGATAAGGACAATAAACAACTATTTTACTTACTATACTTTTTATTGTTATTTTATAGTGTTCTCCTTCTACATTTAAATAAATAAGTTAACTGTAAGACAACCTTAGGTAGGTCCTTCAGGAGGTGTTCCAAAAGAAGGCATTGTTACCACAGGAGATGACAGCTCCATGCATGTTATTGCCCCTGAAGTTCTTCCAGTGGGACAAGATGTGGAGGTGAAAGACAGTGATATTCATGATCCTGAGCCTTTGTAGGCCTAGGCTAACGTTTGTGTTTGTGTTTTTTT
>NW_012145745.1:1436271-1437703 GCF_000956105.1 Propithecus coquereli
AAACACTCTAAAACAAAAGCAAATAATTATAGAAATACAAGCATAACCTCAAGCCACAAGAACAAAAAGAAATCTGCAATTGACCCATCAGTTGATTTTTACAATAATTTGAAGAACATTGAAGATTCAGCCTAAATCCATGTATTTTCAGCCAAGTGAAAGATAAATAAAAGCACAAATTCTAGAAATTCTATTTATTAATAGTAATTCTAGGCTGCCAATTTCAAAATGCCCTAGAATATTTCCTGACACTGAGATTCTGTGCTTCTAAAGTCCCATCTGCTGTGGCAAATGAACAAACAATGTTCTTAAATCTGCATCCATTAATCTGGTGACATGAAAGGGAGAAATTGGGGACATGTGGTCTGAGTGTAAATGCCTTATACCCTCCTGGAGGACACATTCTCCAATAGTGTGTTATTAAAAAAAAATCCCTTTTTATAGACATATCTTTCCAAGGCAAAAAAGATTAAATATGGTTTCATCTTAATATTGCATATTTGTTTTACATTGAAAAGAAAAGAATACTAATATAATCCTTCTATGGCACTGTTATCCAGAGAATAAAATATTATCCTTTTAATTGCCTTTGATGGATTTGATTTTTCCTAAGAATGATGCAGTTTAATGACAATGAATGTCAATAATGCTAGAGATCAAAACCTATTCATCTTTTCAATGGGCATAAATGTTTTAACCTAAGCTAAAAGATATATTTTAGTTTGTTTTTGGATTAATGTGCTATAGTATTTTTCATTTATGTTTGTGTAAGATTTAATATCAAATTTAAATCAAGACAATGATAAACAATCCTTTCCCATTAAGAAATTACATAGTATATCTTCAGATTTGTGCTGAGGCTCAACGACAATGAACCTTAAGATTTAATTTCTCTTTCTATATTAACATGTGACTTTAATACATATGTACTTTTGGGGCATTGCCACTGTTTGTATACTTCATCAGCAACATTACAATAGCGTATTAAATTATAGTATCTCTGTTTTACCATTATTGTCAGTATTAGAATTAAATCATAAAACAGTATGAATGTGCTATATATGGGGTTATTTCAACAGAGCCAATTTTACTGATTGTTTGCAAAAAATTATCTTTAAATTTGCAAAATAGTGTTTTTTTAATTGTTTCTTGATGTTATATGCTTTATGAATGGTTGTGATGTCTTTCCCTTTGCTTAGAAGCAATCCAAACCAAAACTGGCTTTGTTTCAACACTTCAAAAGGAATTCTACCAAATGGAATATAAATTGAATTGCTCTCAGAAATAAAATCACTCAGCTGCCATGAATCACAATTTGAGATTTTAAAGAGCAAAACATTCTAATAAATGTGTGTGTGCATGTGTGTGTCTGTTTCTACTTCATGTTCCTGCTTAGTACCAAAGGGAAGAATGATAGATTGCAGACTGAACT
>NW_012145745.1:1439492-1462664 GCF_000956105.1 Propithecus coquereli
AGTCCTGCAAGCTCCATTCATGGTAGATGCTGTATATAGATGTGACATTTTGGTCTTTCATACTGTATTTTTACTGTATCTTTTCTATGTTTACGTATGTTTAGATGAACAAATACTATCATGTTACAGTTCCTTACAGTATTCAGTGCATTAACATGCTGTACCAGTTTGTGGCCAAGACCAATAGGACATACCATGCAGCCTAGGTGTGTAGTAAGCTGTGCCATGCAGGTTTGTGCAAGTCCACTCTATGATGCTCCTACCATGACAGTATCACCTAATGACACATTTCTCAGAATGTATCCCTGTCATTAAGAGATATATGACTGTGTGTTTTCCTTTGTACATTTTTGCTTTTTAACATAAGCACCTGCTACATCAAAATCAGTAAACGTTTGTAGGATATGTTTATGATCGTGCACAACCAATTTCTAAGGCACTTATTTTAAGTTACCTTTGCATCGAGCAGAATAGAGCAAAACAAAAACAAAAGCAAAGCGTTTATTTTAATGAAATTTTACTGTGTACCAATGCCTTTATACAATCAATACTGTCTCTTTTGCATTTTCTTATGACTAACTTGGGAGTTCAAACAACTAAATGCATATTATCAAACCATAGTTTCTCTCTCTTGATTATTGTACATACCTATGATAACAAATAACTGGGCTCTAGTATCATCAACTTGATTAGGGTGATAAAAGCTCATGCATTATTTTACTTAATTGTGTATATAACTGCATCTGTAAATCTCCTTTGAGTGCTGAACTTTTACTTGGCTCTACTTCCTCTTGTAGCTATTATTATATTTCTCTGCTTATTTTATTTTTAAGCTGTTATGTTAGTGGTCTTCAGGCCTTTTTACTTCAATATTCTTGCCATCAACTTTCCACCTATTCAGGTTATCTATTTCTTCTTCAATGATCTTAAATTCAACAAAAAACAGTAACATATTGTCAAATTCTGGCACTCACTTGAAATTCCACGTTTGCTGAAGTGGAAAGTTTTATCTGTGCTATGATTTCAAGGAATTTTTCTATTTCTTTTAAGTTGTCAAATTTACGGCTTATAGTTATTTATAATATGTCTGCTTGTTATGACTTTCATGTCTGTATGGTATGTAGTGATATCTCCTTTTTCTTTCCTTTCTTTTTGTAATTTGTGCTTCCTCTTTTTGACCCAGATGAATATAGATAAAGGTTTACAGATTCTACAAATCACTTCAAAGAATAACCTTTGGTTTTATTGGTTTTCTATATTGTTTTTCTTTTCTTAGTATCATTAATTTCTGGTATTATCTTCATTATTTCTTTCCTCCTGCTTCCTTTGATTTAAATTTTCTCTTTTACTAGTTTCTTAATTTGGAAGCTTATGTCACTGATTTTAGATCTTTCTTGTGTAACATAATCCTTTAGTGCTATAAATTTCATTGAGTATTACTTTAGTTAAAAACACCATTTTTAATATTCTATTTTAATTTTCATTCTATTCAAACAATTTCCCTTCTGATTACAATTTTACAATTTCCCTTCTGATTTCTGCTTTGATAAATGGAATATTTAGACATATATAACTTAATCTCCAAATATTTGGGGCTTTTCCAGATATCTTTCTATGGTTGATTCCAAATTTAATTATTACCCAAGGCAATACTCTGTACGATTTCTACTTTTAAAAATTGTTTAAAATTGAGTTGATGGTCTAGAATATAGTTTATCTTGGTGAATGCTCCATGTGCATTCTGTCATTGTTGGGGGAGTTTTTTATAAGTGAATTAGTATAATTTGATTGATAGTGTTGTTTAGATCATCTGTGTTCTTACTGATTTTCTGACTTCTCGTTTAATCGATTACTGAGAGAGGAGGTTTGAAGTCTAATATTATGATTGTGGATTTATCCAGTTCTGTATTCAGTTTTATTATTTTCCATCTAATATATTTTGAAGATCTGTTAAGTTCACACATATTTAGGACTGTTAAACTCCTTTGAGGATTAATTCCTTTATTAATTTATAATTTTTTCCCTTTATATAAGGTAATTTATTAATGGTTTTTCAACTTTTTTTGGATAGTATTTTCATGGTATAATTTTGTTCAGTCTTTTACTTTGTACCTACCTATGTCTTTATATTTAAAGTACATTCTTTATAGATAGTATATAGTTGAATTTTGCTTTCTTATGAAACCTGATACTAGCTTTTTTAATTGGTGCATTTAGACTATTTATAATTAATGTTATTCTTAATGTGGTTGGAATAAAACCTTCCATTGTGCTATTTCTTGTTTGTTCCATTTCTTCTTTGTTACTGTTATCTATTTTCCTGCCTTCTGTTAGATTATTTCCCTATCTTTTGGGATCCCATTTTATTTCCACTAATTATTATTTATATGGTTTTTGAAAGTATTTTTAGTAGTTGCCCTCAGGTTTACAATGTATATTTTTAATCAGAATGTACATTCAAATCATGTTATATAGCTTTATGTGTAGTAGAAGAACCTTAGAACAGTATACTCCCAATTCTTCTTCCCTTTCTTTGTACTGTTATGGCCATATACATTGGTTTTACAAAGTACTATCAATTCAGTATATTTTGTTTACTGTTTTAACTTTAGACAATTTTTAAACCATTTAAAAATAAAAGATAAATTTTACAGTTATCATTTATTTTATATTTTATAATTTTATAACTTCTTCATATTTTATAATTCTTCATTTCTTTGTGTAGATCCAAGTTTTTGATTTGTATCATTGCTTTACCTGAAGAATTTCCTTTAACATTTTTGTAGTGCTGGATAGTTCCAGCAATACTTTCACTCACTTTCTGTTTGTCTGAGAAAATCTTCTTTTCTTTCTTTTCATTTTGAAACATATTTTCATTGTGTATAGAATTTTGGATTAAAAGTTATTTTTTATCAACATTTTAAAGATCTTACCTCCTTGTCTTCTGTCTTGCATAGGTTCTGATTTAAGATCTGCTGTAATGCTAAATATGTCTTTTTTTTTCTCTCTCTTACTACTTTTCAGATTTTCTTTGTCTTTAGTTTGGAGAGGATATACTTGGATATTTTTGTTGGTGGTGGTTTTTTGCTCCTTTTGACATGTATCCTACTTGTATTCGCTGAGATCCTGGTGCCTATGCTGTAGTGTCATTACTTTTTGAAAAATTCTCAGTCATTATTTTTTAAAATATTTTTTCTGCCTTGTTTTGTCTTTTCTCTCCTTCTGAGATTCCAAATACAGATATGTTAGGACACTTGATATTATCCCAGAGCTCTTGGATGTTCTCTTTTTATTTTCACTCTTTTTTCTCTTTGTGTTTCATTTTGAGTAAATTTATCAACCTATCTTCAAGTTTATTAATTAATTCCTCGACTATGTTGTTCTAATGATAAACCCATCAAAGACATTCCTCATCTCTCAAGCTCTGTTTTTTATTCTAGCATTTCCATTTGATCCTTTCTTATAATTTTCATCTCTCTGCTGAAATTACCCACCTGATCATCCATGTTGTCGACCTTTTCTGCTAGAGGCAGAAAAGTCTATTAATAATTATTTTGAATTCTGTGTTTAATAATTCTAATATCTATATCTTAACTGAATCCAGTTCTGCTATTTACTTTGCCTCTCAACAGTGTGTTTTTATTTTTCTTCCTTCCTTATCTTGTAATTTTTTTGTTGGAACTAGCTATTTTGTGCAGGACAGTGGAGAGGCTGAGGTAAATAATTTATTTGTCTAGATATGGGCACTGCTTTTCTTCTGTGGACCTTTATTGGACTGTTCAGTAAATCTAATCAGCTGTTGAGCTGTGTTTGGGTTAGGTTGTTTCTATAGTTATCCTCAGTGCACAACACACTTCAGATTCTTCTAGCATTACCTTATGTTTGAAGCGGGGGCTGATTTGCCTGAGGTATTTTCTTAATGCCTCTTCCACCCACAGCTTCAAGCCTTCCCTCTGTGCTGTGCCTCGAGGATGGTTTCTCTCTGTGCTCTTGCCCCTCTCCCAGGAGTGAACCACTGTTACTTAACACCTGACACTCGTTAAGTTGGTGATGGAAAGTTTGTGTGTGTGGTGCTGGGAGAAGGTTGTTCTCTGTCATTCTGATTAGCTTGAATATTAGACAGGCACTTTGTCTCTGGGTCTTGAAGGTGGGCCTTCTCAGGGATTCTGCCCTTCCCAAACTGCAAGTCTTGGCCTAACTTGTATTCCTGCTTCTCCTACAGGGATGCAGAGGATTTTACTCTTCTCTTCCCCTAACTGCAATGGGCTTTCACCAGGGGCCTACGGGAGACAGTGACTTTTGCCCTTGTCCTAGTGGTTTAGGGATTTTGTTCTCGAACAGGTATAGACAAAGGTCTGGTAGGGCTTTTCCCACAGTGGCTGCTTCTCTACTCACCCACGCCTATACCACAAGGATGCTTTCCCCTTTCCCGAGTTATTTTTGGTTCTAGTTAGATCCAGGGCTGTAAGTGGATACAAATTCCCTTTGTGTGTACAGCCTCTAGGAGTTCAATATCCTCTTAGTCACTCTTGCCTTGCTATTAACATTTATTAAAAATTTTAGCTGAATTCTTGCAGGTGGCCCATGGCATCTCCCCCAGGAAAGTGAGTGAGCATGGTTGAGGTGTTTGAGGCACCCACCTTTCCTTATGTTTTGGCTTAGTTTCTTGACCTGTTACCTCAGCTCTCTGAGTTTGAGAAAAATAAATCTAGAGGTTACCTGTTATTTTTATTAAAATGGTGGGAGTGTTGCTCTTTCCAATTTTCTAAATCCTAAGCAGAAGCTCAGTAGCCAAATTCAGTTTTTAAAAAAACATTTAAATCTAGTGTGTTCTCATAAGAAAAAGAAATCTTCTGCATTTCAAAATGTTCCTCATTTTGGCCTTAATATACCACCTACTCTTTATTGAATATTAGCCTACACAGAATTTTTACATATAATATCCCCTTTAATTACTCTGATACATTATGATGCAAGTTTATAGGATAAAAAAAATCTTTATGTATACATATGATGTGTGTGATTATTCTATCACCCTTACAATGTTTCTACCGTTGCTCAAGAATCATTTCTTGGAAGAAACAGAAATATAAAGGAACATACAAATACATTTCTGGGCTTGAAGCCCATGGACACAAATTCCCACATACTATATATTATATTTTGTGTATAACATCTCCTAATGTGCCAAAGGAAATGCAAATCAAATTGTACATGGTGTTTTTCTCAGATTCTCTTATATGGAACTAATTCGACCCTCAATTACTTTACAAATTTCTGCTCCAATTAACATTTAAATAAAATAAAGTATTGCATTCTTGACAACAATAATTTTGAATATCAAACCATTGAATAAAAAGAAAAATCTTTCCTAAAAATTCTTAGTATATAGTTTACAACAAAACCTGTATTAGCTCAATTGTAAAATACCTATTTTTTGTATCAAACAAGCAAAATTTTGAAGAAAATGAACTGGTTTTCCATTATAATGTTTCACAGTTCATTTTATTATAACCCAAATGTAATCTGAAATATACTTTAGAGCATTCAGAAGAAACGAGCAAACACATTTGTGACAGCTAGCATTCCCTACACCTCAGACCGTTGATGCTTAGCTGAGATTAATAGCCATCAAATGATAGTTTTCTGTAGGAGCATTAGAATTATTTTCACTTACAGAGAAATTGGAAAATTTATTGCATTTATGCATTTCAAAGTGCTTTGAGATATCAATTTTTAAAAAAATACTTAGGGTAAAGGACTGGAACTATATCAAATTATTTTCTAATAGCACAGTATTGGATTGTGCATTCCATTGCCTGTTGGGGCAATACAGAATTAGTGTTGTATTTTTTTTATTTTGTTTTATAAAAGGGCTTCCAAACAGAAAATTACATGAATAGTCAGGTGTGAGGAATAACTCCGTTATTATCCCAACATTCTCAGTAAATTCTTAATCAATATTACTAATAGGGAGAAAATGAAACAGTGATTCTTTCCTATTCTATCTTAGATTTTAAATGGAATCCACTTCGGCATGAATATTAGAATTAGATTCTGTGAAGTTTAGGAATAATGCCCAGGTTGATGTACTACTTTGGCTACTCTGTCTTCTTATTCTAGTAGATTTATAACTTTAGTCACCACCATCCCCTTTTCCCCTCCTTTTTCCTGTTTCTTTGAGACTAGCTAGGTTTTTCTGTCCCACCATTAGTATTTTGTGTACTTTGAGGTCTCCAGAAGCATATTTGTTGATAGTTATCATACAGGAAATTGATTAGGCAGTGCTCCTGGAGCCAACACTCACAGAAAGCAAGGGGAGGAAGCAGGACTGGGCAGAAGAAGAAAGTGAGCTGTGCTGCAGTCTCAACAAAGGCCTCTGCAGTTCCCACGGAGAGATCCAAAGCTTGGATGGTCCTTCGGAGTTGTTGTGAGTTAGGGGGAGGGATTTGGACTTTATACTCCCATGTTAATTAGTCATTAGATATGAGCTGCCCGAGGGTAAGGTAACTCTCTTTGCTCTCTTTAACAAAGTACTTCCTGAATAGGCCTGACAGTTGAGAGATCTCTTCATGAAGCACTTCCAGCAGGTGAAAGGATAAATCCTTCATTCTAGAAGGGAGGACTAGGTGATAGTCACAGCATCCGTGAGAGTCCACCCCTGCACCACTCAGAGTTACATTTTTGTATGAAATCTGGGAGCAACTCCTTCAGGTTTCTATGGACTTTGAAGCCTGAACAATTAGTGGACCCAAAGAAGATATTCACTGTTTCCCTGCTCTATCCTTTTTAGATTTTTTGATGTTAAGCAACCATCTCTACTCCTCTTGGTGGCTTACCTGGTGACATGGCCCAGACCTCCATCCCTGACATGTCTGAGTCCTATACACTGTGCTCTTTCTAGCCATGGCTGCTGCACTTTTTTCTATTTACCATAATATTTGTGCACAGGAATGCAAAGAGGCGCCCAAGCAGATCACCTGGGTTGAAACATATTTCTCCCTGCCCCTGTTGTGTAACAGAAGCTCTAGCTGGCTGTCAGGATCAATTATCCCTTCCAGTATGGTGGCTCCTCTTCTTGATTCTTGTTCTCTTGGCATAAGGAACCCAACGTGACCCAGTTGCAACTGATCTTTAAATGGAATTCTTTGTGTCCTTTGATTGAAGTATTATTCCCTCTTTGGAAACCAGGACTTCTAAACCCTCACAGTCCAAAGTTGTAGGAAAGAAAAGTACAAATTCTCTGTGAGTTTTACCAGCAGTGATGTTAGCATAGTGTCTCCTCTCCCTTCCATGCAGATTCTGGGTTCAAGTATTCCAGCCATTGAAGACATAGCACCATATGAAAGTCACTGACTTAGAGCATACATCATCCTGGAAGATGTCTCTCCATCCTCCCAAGTTACCCTGTCCAAGCTGATGCTCCAGCTGTGCTTTCTCCATCTCTTTATTAGACCAGAAACTTCTGGGTAGTTTAGTATATGATAGAGCCAAGGAATCCCACACCGGTACTTCCTTTGCTATAAAGTAGTGCTGTGCTGCTGGTGGATTAAACAGTCTTTAGATCCTCAGATAGTACTGATGGATGTGACTCTGCAGGCAGAAAATGCAAACTTATAATGAGAATATAAAACTGTTTTTATTCAAAATAAGTCATTGCCACTTTCTAGGTGGAAGGGGTCCAATGTAGTCAATATGCCATCAACAGGGGGGTTTGTGCCACTTGAGGCTCATTATTTTTCCCCATTTCTCTATTGCTGGCTTGTTGAACATTCAGTAGTGGCAGTACTGAGTCTTCTGCTGTAAATGGGGGCTGATGCTGTTTGGTCCTGTATAGCCTTCCACCTGCCACTATGGCTATTCCAGTCATGCACCTGTTGTTCCAGCACTGAGGTGGCTGATGACAGAGGGTAGCTGAGGTTACTGCTTGATAATTTTGTCTATTTGGTTATCTAGTGCCTATTCTCTTTCTACAGAGTATGGATAACGAGGTCTATTGCCTAGACCTCTACTCTTTGGAAAGATTTTCCCTCACCACCTTCTTTCTAGGTTACCTTCTTTCAAGTGCAGTCTACAGCCATTTCCAACTTGTACCCACCCATTGAGCCAATCCATTAATCAAGATTGGTTTCTGCTGCTTCTGTCAGTTACTCACAAGTGACCTCTTCATCAGTCACTAGATATAAGTTAACTCTGGGGCTCAAAATTTGGGTGAAGCAGCTCTTTTTAGCAAAGACAGTTCCCCTAAATGGCAGACAACCAACAAATGTCTGTCATCAGCAGTCCCAGCAAGTGGGGGGAATCATTCATTCATTCCTGAAGTTCCTTTGGTGACTATGTTAAGATATATACTTACAACTAGGATGATAATTTCTCAGAAAAGGAAGGTAGGATATATGACTAAGTTTTACCCTAAGATGACAGGTGTCTCAATACTTTGTCCTACTGCACACAGAACTCAAGAGATTAACAATGAGTAATTATCCTCAAACTGTAATTATAACCACATATAGAAAACTAGCCCCCTTAGCCACAGCATTTCTCTGTTAATTTTGTTCCTTAACTAAAAATCAAGTGCGAAATCCAGTTTGGATATGAAAAATTTTATATAACCTGGTCCCAAGTGACATTTCAAGCTGATTTCTAACTTATCTTAGTCATTTACTGTATATTTTCAGGACCATCCAATTTCATCCTCAAAATAATCCTATAGGTTAGAGTTTCTAACTATTATTGTGTACATTTTATGGACAAGGAAGTAAAAGCTTAGATAAGTTGGGTAAGCTGTGTAAAGCCACACATTTTCCTAGTGGCAGAACAGTGTGTCTACCATTCTTGGTGACTCAAAAATTTTATTCATATTGCCTTTCATGTTTGACAGATACATGACTAACTTAGAAATGGAACTATAGTCAAACCAATAACCAAAAAATATTTAAATGTAAAAAACAGCTTGTCACAATTTTTTAACTCATTTAGCAAAGTCAGTCCATGCCACTAATCTTTCAATTAACTAGTATGGGAAGTATCTTTATGAATAAGGATTGCTATACTGTTTTTAAAATTCTGTAGTTCAATAAGTATCTGTGTATTTCATACATTTGGCTTACACAGTGTATCCAAAGTAAATTCCCTGCAGAATTAATAGCCTCTGAGGCACAGAATGATCATAGAAAGAGGTCTTTGATTCAAATTTCTCATATCTGTAAAAAAAAGAAGTATTTAATGACTTCTCATGGAGTTAATGCATAGATGAAATAAACATACAGTGTTCAAATGATCATTAACATACAGGACTGTGTGAACTATAGTTTTTTGTTTTGTTTTAATATTCCTTAACTGAATTGCTATTGTGATTTCAATTGATGGCAGTTTGGAATCTTCTAATTTCCAAGAATTTCAGTTTTGGGGGATTTAACCACAATCAGAGTATGAATTATATGCTAGCTCTCTTTTCTCAGAATGCCATTTAAGTCTACGGTGGTTTGTTAATTTGTGAGGGCTACCATAATAAAGTAGAACAGATTGGTGGTTTAAACAACAGAATTTTATTTTTTCACAGTTTTGGAGGCTAGAAATCTGAGATCAAAGTTTGTAGGGTAGTTTTCTTCTGAGACCTCTCTCCGTGACGTGTTGATGGCTGTCTTCGTATTCACAAGGCTTTCTTCCTCTATGCATGTCTGTGCCCAAATTTCTTCTTCTAAGGACAACACTCATAGTGAATTAGAGCCCATGCTAACAACCTCATCTTAAATTCATTACCTCTTTAAAGACCTTGTCTGCAAATGCAGTCATATTCTGGGGTTCTGGGAGTTAGAAGTTCAACATATGAATTTCGGGGAGACATGCTTGTAGAAGTCAAGGCATTGGTAACTTATGCTGGGTCTTGGTTGACTTCCAGTTGCCTTTCTGCTGACACCTTCCTTGTCCCACCAGGAGACCTTTGGGTCTGTGGGATCTCCATCTCACTTAACTTTTATACCCTTCCGGAGTTTGAGGGAAGGTTTGAATCTTCTGTAGACTGCACTGGCATCAAGGAAGCCAATGACACTGCCTTAGGCCTTCTCTGCCTCCAGTGCTACAGACAGCCATTTTCCATTCTCTAGCCCAGGGAGCTCCTTCAAGGCTACTGCCTCCTTGTGAGCAGCCACGGAATCCTCTTTGCTTTAAAATCTTCAAACTTGTCTGCTAATTTTATCATCTTTGTTTTGGAGTAAACATTGGTACAGTCTGCATCTTAATTGTCCTTCTTTCTAATGTTCCCCTTTCTCCCTGATCTTGGAGGATTTTTTTTTGTTTCTCTTTATAGTATATGTAGCGGCAGGAGAGGGAATGGGGAAGTAAAGAACAGGTTCTCCCTAAACATGTATTATTATACAATCTATTCTTTCTTTCATTTAGACTACATCTTTTAAGTAAAAAACTAAAAGGTTTTCTGCCCTTAAATTTGGTTCCTTAAAGGTATAATAGACTCATGTCATTTATACTGAATGGAGGAGTGTCTTAGTTAAAAGGATGGGATGGGTAAAAAAAAAATGTAGGTTAATATTTCCAAAAGTTATTCCTCTATATGATGTCTGTCAAAAATCTAGTACTGGTAGTCAGAGGTTCTGGTGGCTAATTGCAGTCCTCCTAGTAAAAATGCTAGGTGAACTTAGGTTTCCTAATTATTTTTTCTGGACCTCAGTTACTCATCTATAAAATGAAGAGATTGGTGTAGATGATGTCAGAGTCCTTTTGGGCTTTAAAATTCTATGCCTCTGTGATGATGTATTTAAATTTACTAAATCTTCTAAAGGAACACTTTCTACAGGCACTTTAAAATGAACAGAAATGAGATGCCTATCTTCCAGTTTTTTATTTCATGATTGCCTGTGGGTTTTTACCAATACTCATTTTCTTTGTTAAAGTTACAAATGATTGTATTTTTATATGACTTTCCAGGCAATTCCACTGCCTCAAAGTTTTTCATGACCTGTCATTTAAGAAATAAATGATACATTATCAATGCACAAAATTCTGAAAGTTTTTCTCTTTGAGAGTACTCAGATAAATAAAATTGCATGTGGTCAATAATTCCAAAATCAGCTCTAAAGAAGCCATATTTCAAAATAGTACTTATTGAGTTACTTGTTTTGAATATCTTGGAGACTAGCCCTGCTTTTGTTGACAGTATTTCTGAGAATGTTGACATTCCAGCCGCAGCACCCATCAATTTAGGGGTAAGTGTTTGGGGTATGGGACAGTGTAGGAGATTGTAATTCACCCTCTACAAAGTATGCTAAACTGGTTTTACCTGATTCTAGTTCTTATGAGGTTTTGAAGGGAAAGCCCAAGTGTCAGCCCTGAGCAAAATGTTAGGGTTGAACTATAAAGCCTTCAAAAACATACAGAATTATAATTATGATGATGAGTGAAATTTTAAATAGTTGAAGGCTCATTTTGTATAAGCATGTTGAAACCTGACTTGATTTAGCCATTTCTCTTGAATATAGCCAGAAAACTTTACAATATCCAATTCCTGGTGTCATGTCTACTATTGCGGTTTGCTGGCCAAACAGCAAAACTTCAATAAGAGATTTGCCTGAGTTCTAAAGCTGTCCCTGGGAATACAGTGGGGAGATGCAATGAGACTGTGTTGTGTTCTCTGGGAGAAAACAATATAAAGATTTAAGGACAACTGACAGCAAAAAAGTTGGATGTTTTTAGTTTGGTTTAATTACTAAAAATAAAGTCTTATCAAGTGGGCCTTGTATTTTTCCTCATTTGAAAGCCTGGCAGTTATCAGTTGAAAGGCTAATATGCTGGGCTATATCACTACTCCATGCCTCTGTCTGTGCTAGTCCTTCGTCCAGAATGTACACCCCTCCCTCCATCCTTCATCATTTCTTTTCCTCTTTTCTCTGCATGACTAATTCTCACTCATTCTTCAAGATTCATCTGGGGAGTTGCTTTTGGCAGGTGACAACTTCTTCAGACAGACTTTGCTGTTTTTCAACTGTATTTTCATAGCTTTTTTATACCTGTTTTTCAATACTTATCACATCATGTTGTAATAGATCTCTTTTTGCCTTTCTTTCTCATTAGACTTGGAACTTATCAAAAGTAAAGCCATGTCATTTCCTGCCTTTCCCATAGTAGCCTGAACATGGTAAACACACAAAGTGATGACTGAGTGAAAAATTTATTTCATAGAGATAGTCTGCACGTCTGATCCAAGACTAGTTTGCACATCTGTAGGAAAAAGGTTAGGCTCATTATAGTTCTTAGTAATTGTAGAATGTGCCTGCATTCAGATTCAGAGCTGAAAACAACGGAGAAGCAGAAAAGTGACTTGTGGCATATCAGATTTTATTCAGTTTAAACGTGTCCATGGGGGTGAGGTTTGGGTGGGAACAATTCAAAAGCACGATCCTTGAACTTGGCATAAACTATAACAATAGAACACAACATAAAAGTCTTATACCAAATATGTATAACTCAGTTCAATTCTTTCTTCTGAAAAGAACTTTAAAGATTATCTAATTTATTGTTTTTCACACTATTTTCCTTGGAAGAATGTATGAAGATGGTTCAGGAGCCACCCAGGTGTACTGAAACTGACCAATGAATGGATACCTGGGGCCCTATATGTATTTCCACCAGAGAGATCAGCTTTCATTGACACATTTTGGCTGTTCAGGACTACTTTCCACTCGAAAATTAGGTAAAATTGTCTCAAGACCACACTGAGTCAAGAGTTTCTGGTCATTTAAAACCTGTTAAGTATATTTGAAAATTCTCAGGGCCATTTCTATCTCTGGACTCTTGGGTACTTACGCGCTTTTTCTGACCTCCATGGGCCAATAAGCTTCCCTGATTTACACGTTAAAAAAAAAAATAAATCACAGAACCCAGTCATTTATGACTCGAGTAGGGCTCCCTCCTGTTTTGTTTCTTCCCAGATTGTCCTAGGAACAAAACTACTTCTCTCCTTGCTTAAGCTTATGCTGAACTCCAGCCAACACACAAACCTTCTGTAGGAGCAAGAGAAGCAGACAACTTCCCAGCATTTGCCATAGTTTATTTCTCAACACTTTTCTGCATTTAAAAATTCTACTGTCACATTTAAAGGTAATGATATTTTCTTTGCCCATACATTAGTTTTCAATAGAGATTCATATTGGGATTTAGTACAAGATTTCATTTGAAGAAAGGGTTTCGTGTTTTCAAAATTTGAAAACCTTTGCTTTAGGAGTTTGGATTGCAGGGCATAATTTCAGTTGCACTATATGTGCAAGGTACGGTGAAATATGTCATTCTTTACACAGATTCAGTCATGTTGAAGATCTTCTATTTTCCGTAAGAGGCTAAATCCATAAAATAAAGATTTAATCCATCCATGAGAAAATGACCTGGAAATCCTGTTATACAGGTGCTATTCATATATGCTGTTCTAATTAAATTATCAAGCCTCACCCACCTGAGGGCACAAATATTAAAATTGATACCTAAATATTGTTAGTTTTAGACACCTGCTAATGTAAGGCCTCTGCCCCCAGAAAGTTTTTTATGTGCTCAGAAGCAAGTCCGTTTCTATTCTTCAATCCAGCTTCCCTGAGGAAGTCTGCTTTCTGCAGTTCACTTGCAGGTGGGTTACCACTTCCACTAGTGGCTTGCATGGGACTGTGTGTTTCCCAGGTGACATCATCTGGCTGGCTTTCTCATTAGGCTCAGCCATTCTTCCCTGCTGGCCAAATTTGGCCCTCGATTCTAGTGGGATCTCTGGTAGTTGGGGAAACAGAGAGCAAGCCTGCTCCCGAATTCTGTCGCATTTTGTCGCTTGAGTCAAGAAACCATGCTAGCACTTAAAAGACACATAGAATTCCATATAAACACCTTCTTCAGTATTTGCTTTAATCGCTACCATTGGTTATAGAAAACTTTTTATACTGAGTGGGAAAAAATGCTCTCAACTCCTTTTTTTCACTTCCTTCTCCCAGACTAGTTCTAGATCTCTCTCTCTCTCTCTCTCTCTCTCTCTCTCTCTCTCTCTCTCTCTCTCTCTCTCTCTCTCTCTCTCTCTCTCTCTCATTCACTCTCTGTCTCATCCTCTCTCTCTCTCTTCCTTTCTTCTTCTTTAGCCTGAAAATAAAATACCTCCTGCCCACCCACTGTACATATAGATAGATTTCTGGAGTAGTCATCATCCCACTGATTAGGCACATTGATTCTAAATTAGTTCAGGCTGAGTACAACTGGAACATCCTGTTGCATTTATGTTTTTATAGCATGTTACCATTTATAAAGTGCTTTCGCAAACTCAGTTGTCTCATTAACCCTAAGAAAGACTAGGTTCTTATTTGTCAGCAATGTACAGATAAGGAAATTGAGGTATAAAGAAGTCAAGAGAATTGTCAAAGCACAAAAGGAGTTCATGGTACAGCTGCCTCTTCAACATCAATCTCCTGGCACCTACATGCAGAGTCAGTGATGACAATGGGGTGGCCTTGACATAAAGTGGTCTTTGAGGACTGTATAAACATTCTTCTTTGTCTTTGAGCCATGTTTTCGTTTCCCTTTTTTCCAGCCTTTTCACACCCACCCCCTCATCCCCATTTATTTTTAAGTTCAACCACTTATTAATAGAAACGTGATTCGGGAAGAAGAAGAGTAGAGGGAAGAGAATCATCTGTTGAACCTAAATATTCCCATATGGCTTGAATAGGACTTAACGGGCTTCTAGGGCCATTATTTTGAGCCATTACAGTTGGGCTTTGGCAGTATCTAATGGGTCCTCAGGGGGTACCCTCGGGGAAGATCCCAGCTAGCAATTCCCTGTGGAGCATCTGTCACTGGTGACACAGTAGCTTCTGGAGCCTGCTGTGAGCTTCCAGGGCTTGCTCTGAACTCCCGGGGAACAGGCACTATTGTAGGGATTTCCCACAATGCTGTGTACAACATGAGGCAAAATTTAAAGATGAAGGATGAGAGTGGGTGATGTTCACACACTCTACAAGATTGAGAGAGTAAGAATACGTGGCAGTGACAATTGAACAAATAAATGTTTTGTTATTTGTCACTAATACTATCCAGACGAAAAAACCTATAGAAAAAAGGTGTAACATAAAGCTCTTGGGAAAGACAGTTTATTTCACTGTATAATATACCGCTGAAATAAAATAAGACAAAATAATAAGGTGGTGCACAAAAGATATTTTCATTTACTTAGAATAAACTTGTGCAGAAAACTGACACAATTCCTATTACTTGTTTTAATTTTTTTAAAACTATATCTGATGAAGCAAATTGAGCAAAAAATAGAGCAGCCAAGATCAGCTCCCAGGGTCTCATGTATTGTGCTGACAGTTTTAAGTAGGTACTGTTTATGAGACATGTGGGGTATGTTTTTTACTTCTTATTTTGATTTTTTTAAATAAATAATCATTATTTAAAGAAAATAATATATGTTAATTCATTATAAAAATTCATGCTATAGAGAATAGTAGAAGAAGAAAAAATATTAGAAGGGCTGCTTGCTTCTCCTCAGTCTACAATTTTCTAAATGGAAGATTTTAGTGAAGATTTTGTAGTGATTTCTCCTTTTAGGGTTCATTGTGGGAGCGAGAACTGACTTAGGGGCCCATACCCCACCATCTGCTACATTAGAGTCCTCTCTTTCTTTCCTTAACTTTGCTTTTTGAGGTTTATGGCTTCACTTTGTTCTCATTTTCTTATTTGGTTGCTCCTTATAAAAGAATTTTTTTCTTCTTTCTTCATTTAATGCCATTTTTTGTTCATTTTATTAGTTCAGAGGAGGGTGATTTTATGATACTGCGTAACTTGCTAGTAACCCAAAAACTCATGTTTGGTTTATAAAGCTAAAATGCTAAGTGGATAGATATTTCTAATATCAATTTTGACCCTGTGTTTTGCCTCTTCAGGGTTTGAGGTTGATATGGAATGATTGGACAAGTAAGGGAAAAGGGTTACATTTTGCATCAGTCAAGCTCTGATCAGCTGGAAGAGCACAGAATTAATCAAACCAGTCCTTGAGCTCCATTGTCAACTTCAAAAATTAGGAATTTTCAGAATTCAGCCAATACCTGCAGTATATTCATGTGTGGAGTTTCACATGTTACCTTCCAGGGGATGTGTCGAATGCTGCAGATTTTGGGATGTGTGCCCACATGTCCCTTTAGTGAAGGACTTGTTGCCCCCGCAGCCAGGTGTGCTTTCAGTCCTTCAGGAATTGCCTCACTTGCTGAGAACCACTAAAGTCGTGCCTCTTTCCCTGGGTGGCCACATCCTATGGCTGATCTACATAGGAAAATAAAGGCCAGGCCCTCTTGACCCACTGAAGGACCAGTCTGGCTTCAGAACTCTTCATGGGGTCAGCAAACCCTATTATTAGCCTTGTTGCTCTGCCCTCTCCTGCTTCCCTCCCCTTCCTTTACAGGTGTCGATCCCAAGGGAACTCTCTAATAAAGACAGTTTATTAGAGATGCTAATAAATGAACCCCCCTCTGAGAATCTGCTTCCGGGGAACCTGAAGGCTTGTGTGTTTTCTCATCAACATCTGTTCTATTCCTGTCCCACTAAGTAACAGGATTTCATTTGGTGGGATTAGCTCAACACTTTGGCGGGGGTGAGTCCTTTACCTAAGCCAGTTGGGGCATTCTTATCTAACTCACAGTGGTCAAAGGTTCAGATAATCCAGGGCTAGTAATGAGCCCATTACAGGTACCTGATCATGGGGATCCATTCAGGGGCCATCCAGTCAGTGTGAATTTCAGGACTGTGGTGATGGTAGGAATTAATATTGCTCTTTCTCTGAATGTGAACTACATTACCTCCAATGGCTGCTAGTGTCCACCTTCCAAAAATGGAGGAGAACAGCTTGAAGAAGAAGCTAACACAAAGAACAGAAGAATGGAAAGAGATATTGAGGAGCTGATATAGGCCCGGATGGAACTACACCTGAATCCTCTCCTGCCATTCTGGGTGCAAATGATTCATCAGGATGGCAATTTTTTCTCCTAAGAAACGACACTTCAGAAATAGCAAATTAAATGGATTTCTGTACCCTCAAAGGGCAACTGAGAAAGTGAAAACTTTAGCCTAACCTTGATTTGTTTAGGAAACAAACCTGGTAATAATTATTGTTGCCCTATTATTTGAAAGTCAGATCTACATAAAGAAGTGTAAAAAATTACATATAACAGATATCTCAAGCAATTTGACCACACATAATTGTGTATGTTGGTCATAATTTTATTGCTTTTAGCTTGAAGCCATTGCAAATGCATGGTGGTTATATCAGTGAGGTAATGGAAAAGTGTTTTTCATTTTTTTACCCATTAAAATGAATCGATGATCATGGAAAAAAAGGCTTAACACAATACAGTACATTATGGTAATTTCTGTGTAGTTTGGTGACACTAGGACAATGCAGTGTATTTTCATTCTCAATTGAACTTTGCTTAAGTGAAAATTTATTGAGTTTTTATTTAAAGAAATGTGGATATAGATACAGTTGTGAGACCTTGGTCACCTGGTTGGTACATTATATGATATCACAATTGTAACTTAATTTTGTCTCATTTATTATGGGAAAAAATGTACACATACAGAAAACACTGGCATCTTAGTAATATTCAGCTGACAAAATAAGTATGATATTTCTGGAGATCCAGCTCAAATTTATGCATATAAATGAACAAAGGACAGAAAAGAGACTAAAAGTAGCAGGAGGGTAAAAATATTCATTTATTCTTGAGTGTGTGTGCATGTGTGTGTATACATTATATATATGACATAAAATTTAGCCAGAACTATTTTCACTTTAACACTAATGGAGAACTAAAATTAGAGAGAGGCAATAACCCTTGCTCATTGATGATTCAACAGACTGAGAATAACTTTCCATAATGCACTTGGGAATTTATAGACAGAAAATGGTTTCAATTATTTTCTGAATGAATTCCCATGTGAGCTGTGACTCAGAAAGGAAAGAATCTAAAATGTCACTGAATATTGCCCCCAAAAGCTTAAGAGTACATCAAATGTAAAGTTTTCTAAATATCCAGTCCTGATATACTTAATTTTGTTTCCACTGGGGGAAAAAAATCTGGTTACCTGCAGAGATAAAATAAAAACTAAAGTGGTATTACTACTTTAGAAGTTTTTGTATCATTGCCTTTTGGTTGGGTCGCTGACAATAGTTTTGTTTTGTTTTTTTTTTAATAAAAAGGGACATATAGCATAATGTATTGAATAGTAAATTTTCTGATAATATTAATTCATAAGAATCACTCAAGAGACTTAATTTACATTTCCTGTCAATTTAAGACTACTCTAGGTAATAGAGAAAAGAACATGCAATAAAATTCCTAGCATGGAACTTTTGTGCTATTATAGTGTTAAATATTGAGAATGTATTTTAGTTTAATGAATAAGAAAGTGATAAAGAAGTGAAATAATTAAAAGGAAAATAATTGTTTGCTGACCTAATATACAGAAGTTTTACTCTATGTCATTCCACTACTTAATCACTCAATGGTTTTTTTCCTTCTTATGAAATAAATTCCAAGTCTATACCTGGGCATTTAAACTTTGCCCTAATATATTCCCAACCTAATTTTCTAAATTTATCTCCCTCCACACATCCTTCTCTCTAGCCATTCTTGTCTACCTGTTGTTTCCTTAAATTTCCCTGTATCATCTCACCTCTGTGCCTTTGCTTTTTTGTCTCTTCTCTTGGCAAGAAAGTCTTCTGCAACTGCCAGCCAGAACACCTTCATCCTTGTCCAAATTCATATAACATGTTTGATAGGGTGACAGAAACATTATATTACTACACACTCCCAAATTTATCTGAGGAAAAGAACCGTGCATAAAAAAAACAAAGAATCTTTTTTTTTCCTCAAAGAATCTTTGATAAAATCACTGAGGAAAAAGTAAGACATTAAGGTAACAGATTAGCAGAATTATGGAAATAGTTTCAGGAGCTAAAGTACTCTGATAAAAAATAAGAAGAGGGAGAGAGAATAGAGAAGGATGTGTGTACATGCATGTGCGTATGTGCACACATGTGCTCAGTGGGGAGAGGGTGATAGAAGAGAGAAAATAAGTGAATGTATAACATGGCAGATTTGCTTTGGAAATTTTAAAAGCAGGCATATCTGATATTATATTTAAATTATGTTCCTGTGATATTCTAAATTCTTCCAGAGATTCTGCCATACAAGGCCTTGTTTTCTTTGTCTTTTATTTTGACATAGAAAAAGCAAGTTTATAAAGTCTATATTTGTTTAAATACCAATGAGGAGATGAATGAAGAGCCTTAAGATTTAGAAAAAAATAAATAAAAATTCGTAGAGAACAGGAAATAGGAGGAAGAGGTAGCTAAAGAAATATCTTTTCCTTTGGATTTAGCCAAATTCTTAGGGGTGGCCTGGACTTTTCACAAGGCGTAACTGGAAGTGTTCCTCAATCTTATTATAGGGTGACTGTCCCTTCGGGCTGGTATAACAGAATACTGTAGACTGCGTGGCTTATAAATAACAGAAATTTAATTCTCACAGTTTTGGAGCCTGGGAAGTCCAAGATCAAGGTACTGGCAGATTCATCATCTGGCCAGGGCCCACTTCCTTGTTTATATATGACTGTCCTTCTGCTGCATCCTACATGGTAGAAGGGTGGGGGAGTTTTCTAGGGTTTCTTTTATAAGGGTGCTAATCCCATTCATGAAGGCGAGTGCTCATCTAATCACCTCCCAAAGATCCACCTTCAAATACCTTCACATAGGGCATTAGGTTTCAACATATGAATTTGGGGGAGAGGAGACATAAACATTCCATCTATAGCAATAATCAACCATCTCAGTTTGCCTATGGGCTTTCTCAGAGTACGAAATGGTCAGTGCTAAAATTGGGAAGGTCTCAGGCAAACTGAAATAAGTTGTTCAGCCTAATAAGGGGCAGAGGACACTAACTGATATCTGTGTGCCAAAGCCACTCTCTGGCACACATATGACAGCTAACATATATTTTGAACTCTTAGTGACTGCTATTTTTGTTATATGTGATGAAATAATAATATAACTATTTTGGCAAAAAAAATAAGCACACCTGAGAGAGAGGTTTATGTGTGTGTGTGTGTAAAATGTATATTTGAAATATATATATATATATATAATTGAAATCTGTGCCCCTCCCAATTACCTAATGAGACTTTATTCTCCATAATTACTCTAATAATTACTAAGTACATTTTTGGCACTCTTCTTTGGTAGTTATCTTTAGGTCACTGCTTCTCAACTGGTAGTGAATATCCTCCCTTTCCCCAGAGGACATTTGCCAATATCTGGAGAAACTCTGATTGTCAAGACTCGAGGGAATGGGGAGAATGGTTAATAGAATCTGGTGGGTTGAAGCCAGGGATGCTACTATACATCCTACAATACACAAG
This sequence comes from Propithecus coquereli, assembly GCF_000956105.1. NCBI lineage: Eukaryota > Metazoa > Chordata > Mammalia > Primates > Indriidae > Propithecus > Propithecus coquereli. Next base: position 1,459,944 of record NW_012145745.1, read on the forward strand.
ACAGCCCCCCACAACAAAGAATTATCTAGCCCCAAATGTCAATGATGCCTTGGTTGGAAAACCCTGATTTAGATCCGGAATATATTTTTCTATTTTACTTTTGGCAAATGTTTGTCTTGACGTGAGGATTTGATATTTGAAAATCATCAAAATCATTTTAGGAGAAGGTGGCACTGTGAGAACTTGTTTTAAAATACTCTTTCCATGCCACACATAGTAATGACAGGTAAAATAATTTTAAAACATCAAAAGAAATATCCATGAACAAGATAAAAATCTTTTATGGACTCAAAATGGAATGGAAACACACAACTATAGCCTGGGCTTGCGGGATCTAGCTCCAAAAGCAAACAAATGCAGCCAGAGTTTGACTCTGGGAGGGAACAGAATCCAAAATGCCCCATGCCCAGCAGGGAACTAGAGCCAGACTCAGCTCCTGAAAGCAGTGAAACAGTGCTTATGGCAACATTCTGTAGCAAGAATAAAAACTTCTTAATACCACTCTAAACTATAGCGTTTGTAAGGATATGTATTGGTCAGTATAACCTAGATTATGCTGCTGACAAGCAGCTCCCAAATCTATTGGTTTAAAAACAAGGAAAATTTATTTCTTGCTCAGCTACCTGTGTGTCTGTCATAGGTAGATAAGGAGTTTGCACTCATTCTAGACTAAGGCTGACAAAGGCCACCACCTTTACATGTGCTGACATCCACATTAAGAGAAAATGGGCTCTGGAGGGTCTTGCCTTGGCAACTACATGCTATGGCCTGGTAGTGAAACACATCACTTCTGGTCAAAAGTCATTGGCTGACACTAGTCACATGGCCTCAGGGAGTATAATTCTATCACATGCCTGGAAAGACGGTTAACTGCACTAGTGAATGCCACAAGTTCTTTACCTAAAGTTCTGAGAAGATAAGCTAAGAACCAGGTGTACTAAGGTGCTTGCTTGTTCAATGACTGGATCTGTGATAACTCCTATTTTATAATAGGTTAGAAGCTTAGCGCTATTAATATGAGATCTCATCATAATGTGAGGGTGTTTGATGAGACCAGGAAGAAGTAGACTACATATCATTATGCAGGCAGGGAAGAGTGAAGAGAAAGAAAGAAAATATTCCCCCACTTAAGATCAGCTTGCAACCTATAATCTCAAGGTACATGACGAAAGTCAGCAATATTTCCAGTTCTCCTCCCTCTGGGCAAGTGGTAGGATTGCACAACCTGCTCTCTTCTAGTTAGGGCTGGAATGTGAGGAGCCGTGGTGTGTGTCACATCCAGGTCACTATCAGATCTGGCACATGATCCCCCATGTGCCTTTCTTTTTGCCACAGAAGCAGGTATATTCCAAATAGCAAAGGCTGCAAATTCACTAGCACACCATACCCTGGTGTGCTAGTGAAGAGAATGTAGAGCACATCTGACTGTAGACCTGAGATGGACACGTAGCCTAAGTGAATTAATCTACCTATATTTTACTCTTCTGAGATGCTAGGGTTTTGCAGCAAAAATTATTGTATATTCTGATGGAAATAGTAGGTATTCAAGTGTTGGGGCTCAGAAACCAATATCCCAAAATATGGTGCTTTGACATGCTAAACTGAAGAAGAATCCTCAAGGTCCCTCCCTCTGACCTCTACCCTACCTTCCTGTCTCTAAATCATCTCTCCCAAAGCTCAGGATTAAGTTTCTCTCAGAAGTCCCCTTATCTGCCTAAAGTCTGGACTGGCCAAAGAAGAAAACGATTACCTCTGGTCCCTCTCCTTTCATTAACTGAACTTATGTCACAGGAAGAAAGACAAACCTGGACAGACTTTTGTCACAAACCATTGTTTACTCTGTGGGCCCACCAAAGTTTGTCCCAGGCCACTGTGTATTCTTCAAGCCCATTGAATTTCCTTAAAATCATTTACTATACCCCTAAAATTATCCACACTTCCCCATCTCCCTTCCACCTAAAAAGAAGGGTATATAACCATGTATACCTCATTGCGTGGTGGGGCAATCACTCTGTGACTCTCCCTGATGCCTGTTGATAAATTTGTATGCCTTTTCTCCTATTTATTTGCCTTTTGTCAGTAGATTTTCAGTGAACCTTCAGAGGACAAAGAGTAAGTTTTCCCTTGGCCCCTACACAAGAAATATTGATTGAGTGCTTAGGGAGCCTTAAAACTGTTGAGTGTTAAACTAGACTTCTCAAAGGGTGCTGGGTATGAATTGGTGAAGATCATGGCAGAAGGCATTCCAGGCTCTGTAAATAGCAAAGGTAGACTGCTAGCAGAGTATATTTACATGATAGCACAACTGAGGATGTTTTGCTTGGGTATGAAGGTGAAGGTCAACTGCAAAGAAAATTCCATGGGAGTAGCACTAAACTATAAATTACAGCAGGTAATTTATGTTAACAGGGCATCAGTTAATGAAGGACTTTTGGTTCTAGTTTGAAGACTTTGAATCATGCCCTCTTGAGAATAATTTAGGTTCTTTAAGAGGTGAATGCCTCACTGAATGTTAGTTTTTGGGTTTTTTTAAAAAATAAACAATGACTAATCTAGAAGTTGTATTTAGGATGATTTAGGATGTGAAGAAGTAAACTATTAAAATGAGCTAAATATGAGCTAGAGAGCATAGTTTGGTATTGATAGAGGAAATGGCATAGAAATAAACTTGAGAGTGATTGAGAAAAGGGAGTATTAACAGGACATTTTGGTTACTATTAT
>NW_012145745.1:1466029-1468440 GCF_000956105.1 Propithecus coquereli
GATTAATGATGAATTGCCTTAAATGTTACCACAAATATATACTGTACACATATACAAATGGGACACACTTATATAGCTAACGTAGTACAATGTTTTTCAATTAACTTCTATGGGAAAATTTTGTGACAGAGGCTTCATTCCCATGAATATATTAACATTGAGTATTTTGGTTCCAGGGACTATAGTCTGAATTCATGTGGCTCTTGGATGCTTACCAGAAAGCAAAATGATTTCCAGCATCCTGGAATATTCCATGCTCTGAGTACTCATGTTATACATGAAGCCATAGGCTGAACTGTTTCAAAACATGTCTCTAGACTGAGCAATGACTTACACAAATGGAAGTAAGAACCAGTACTCTCACAGATAATGCCTCATTATCAGGTGGATACCACCTAGATAATTTTTCAGTTACAACTCCATCAAGCTAATGATGCCAAAACATATACACTATTGTTTAACACAGAAGATTCATCATATTTTTAAAAAACAAAGTCTTCATGTAATACAACTTCTCCAAAGTATGGTTAGGGCAGGAAGAAATCTTTTTTTGTTTTCCTTGGACTTGAACCAAGAAAAGGATATGACATATGTGTACCAACTTGTGAAACTTGTATCCTGGGAGATCTGAAATATGTTTATTTCAGGATATTAAAAGTAAACTGTAGACTAAAAAAAGTTATCTGCTGATGGAAAAAAAGTGTAAACCAGAAATATTTAGTGGGAAAATTGAAATCATAATTCTGCAATAAATGAGTGTGCATCACCTATATTACTTGCCAATAGAAGCAGGCGTGGGAGGGAACAGTTAGAAGGAGGGGAACGGGTGAGGTGCTGCAGGAAAGAGAACTATTTTCTACTTGTTTCTCAATTAGAAGGTTATCCCTTCTGATGCAAAGGTTCTCATCACAACATTTTGGGATAACAAAGAAGCAGTTGCTGAAGAAACTAGCATCCTAAAATTAGAGAAAGATGGAGAATTTGAGGACCACACAAGTAGAAAGAGAATAGTCATTTCTGTGGTTATAAATATTTAGTGACAGCCATTTTGTGAAGAAAATTAGAAGAAGCCATTCCTCACCCATCCTTAAGAATAGCATTAATAAAATCTGTTATTAGTATGTATAATTGGAAAACTTGTAAAACTTAAGAAAATGAAGCATACTGCCCAAAGATCCTTCACTTAGCAATACCAGGATGAGGAAAAGAGAGAGAGAGAATTTTAACTTATTAAGGAGAAAATAGAAATCAGAACCCCGCCACCTATCCTCTGAAGTTTGTGGTATACAATTTTTCTTATATTAATTGTACAATAAAATCTATATAGTTCTCTTTTCATCATGTGGAATCTTTCTCAATGTGTTGCTCAGGGACCTAGCAATATTCAGATGGCACACTCAGAAGGGATATTGGGAGACAGTTTTATAAAGGGACTCTTTATAAAGCATGACAAGGACAAGGGAAAACCAACAGTGAACGGTGAGCACCGAGTACTAGTAACAGCTGGACAAGTGGAGGTAGCAGTTACCAGAACCCATTCATTGGAAAAAGCAGCTGTAGAACAGCCACCCACCAGGAGGGTGGCCTAGCAAGAGGAAGTCAGCTGGTACCAAACTAAGGGAAGACAAGAAGTAGCCCAGGGGAAAAGTACCCAATATGTCTCTCTCTCTCTCTAGGATCTCTTACCTGTTCTTCCTTTGACAGGCTGACTTGGGTCTCCCCAAATTCACATGTTGAGGTCCTAACCCCCAGTATCTCAGAATGTGATTGTAATTGGAGAGAGGGTTTTTAAAGAGGTGATTAAGTTAAAATAAGGTCATTAGAATGAGCCCTAATCCAATATGACTGCTGCCCTTACAAGAAGGGAAGGACAAAGGCGCGCACACAGAGGAAGACCCTGCGAAGACAGGGGGCAGATGGCCAAATGCAAGCCAAGGAGAGAGGCTTCAGGAAACAAACAAACAAACAAACAAAACCCTGCCAACAACGTGATCTTGGACCTCTAGCCTCCAGAATTGTAAGAAAATTAATTTCTGTTGTGTAAGCCACCACTATGTTGTACTTTATGGCAGTTTAGCAAATGAATGCATCTCCCATTGCATGACCCCTACCTGAAGCCAAGGGAAAAGAAAAGGAACTTGGTTGATACAGTCAATAGAAGTCACTATGCTCAGTGCCAGAAGAGGCTGGGGAAGGTTAGGAGTCAGTCTGGTGGGGGAAAAAAATTCTTGGGTACATTCAAAAACAATTTTTTTTCTTTAGCTTTCAAGTGTTGAATGAAGACAGGGTGGATGGGAGAATCTAGTGAAGTCAAGAGTCTGGAGCTCAGATATGCAAACTCAGTCACAGCAACTTTTACAGGAAACTTGCCTTTACTAAGACTTATTTCTTTGTAAGTGTATTTCTATATT
>NW_012145745.1:1479675-1483068 GCF_000956105.1 Propithecus coquereli
ACAGCACAGAATATGGAATAGAAAGCGATTCTGAGTAAGGTGTTTTGTTTAAGGGGAAAATAAATCTGATATTTCCAAAATCTCTAATGTTCTGTGGACATCTCATAGTGACTTAGGAGGCACATAGGCTAAGGAAAATAAATCTGAGTGAGACTGAAGGTTACATACTTGGGGGATGAGTAAGGTGTTTTGTTTACAGGAGAAGATGGTGCATTTCAACTATAGATCTTAAGGATGTGTGGACATCTCATAGTGACATCTGGCATGCAGTTATAATTCTATGGCTCATATGGGAGATTAAGATTGGAGATGCAAATTATGATTATTGAAATGATTATTTTCAAATCATTTCATTTATTCCATTAGTTTATTCATATTTACCAGATAGGCAAGTAAAAGTTGCAGTGAGTCACGTGATACTCAACAAAAGTAAGAGCAATGCCAAATTTGTAATTATATTGTTAGATTGATCATTGACAGGCTTCAGAGTTTTAGTATAAAAAAATGGCTACCATGCATGTAAAGGAGAAAAGAGATGGCCAAAATACATAGAAATTTTACAGTTTATACTTAAGATTTGTTCCTTTTATCCATATTTAAGGAGCTCAACTTTCAGCTACAGAATTGGCCTCAGGCTAATCTGTAGAATAAATAAGAGCTTACTCTGGGAGATAATCTTTTTTTATTAGCTCCTTTAAAAGTTTTAGGTTCATATGTGTGCACTGGGAAGTCTAGTTCATTGTAGTTGCGGCTTTCAAAAACTTTTGATTCTTTTATAATTCAAAAATAGACTCATTGTAATTATGACTAGCCAGAAATAGGCTGTGCTAGGTGAATTTATATTTGAGTTCAGAAATATTAAAAAGATGAATATTTTCTTTTCAGATCATGACATTTTATCATCTTTGTTGCTATGGTTAGAAGCTCAAAAAAACAGGATTAGTTTTATGTAAAGTACATAATACAGGATAGTATAGGGTTAAAAGTGCTCCATGAGAATGCAATAGCATGGAACTAATTAAGCAAGCAATTCTTACATATTTTGTTAAAAAAAGGAATTAGAATTGTACAGACAATATATGGCAGTCAATACTAAAATAATTTTTATTGTTTTCATGTTTTTATTGGATCAGGACACAAGACAATTTTCATATTAAGATTTCCAGAATCTTGACAGATGCCTTATAATATAATGGATAAAATAAACATACCAACAATACCACTTAAGCTAAGATTTTAAAGCTTAATCACATGCTCGTGATTGAATGTGTATTTTGTGTTGAGGGTAAAAAGCATTTCTGATAGAATTATTGTAATTAGTGAAGAGGAAATTCTTATAAGCTATAAAATCTAAAAAATAAATAAGTTGTACATGATGCATGTATTCAGGATTACTTATTCAAACATTTTGCTAAATTGTTACAGATAGTAAATTTATAAAATAAGCTAAAACATGTTTTTACCTTCTTGAAATAGTTTCTAAACAGTGCACACCTCTTAAGGATCACATGTTTTTTTCCCCAATTTCTGTACCAAATTTATGATTAGCCATTAGGACAATTCAGATGCTGCCAGACCCATATAGCCCATATTCTGCACCTCCATAATCCTCTAAGAATCATCTTATTTTCATAGTGTCTGGGAGTCTGTTTGGGAACTTTTAAATTATTAAGAAACAAGTGCTTAAGGCATGTCTAAAAACAGATGCTTAAAAAACTTATGGGTCCATTTCTCATTCTATGTGGGAGAATTCTTTGTGTGTGACATAGAATGAATATTTTCTTTAGGATGAGAAACAGGCCAAATTATCCAACATCACTGGAACATTTTAACTCCATGAAACACATATTTCCAAAGGGAGATCCTGAACACCATGGAATTTGTTTTTCTCCCTTATGGGGCAAAGAAAACATTTTCCTTTGTCTTTCTTTCTTCTTTTAAAAAAGAATTTAATGCTTTAAAAAGATAACTAAAAAGAAGTTATGCACGTCATCTTAGTAGTATCATCATTCTAATAGCTAAAAAATCCTAACTTTTACACAGTTGGCATAAACCTATAGAAAAAAAAACAGCATTGATTTTATATTTTAGGTGTACTCATGTTTTAACCTTCATTTGGCTAAATTAGGAATTTAAAGAATTTTATGCCAAGATGAATCACTGTGAAAGTCAAGAATCTGGCTAATTGTGTAACGAAGCTGCAGCAATGTGAAACTTTGTGAAAAGGTGATAGAAATACTAGTTCTGTTGCTGAGATAAAAGCCTAAATACTTAGATGCAGATGCACTCTGGCTACTACTAGTGTCTATGATAATTGGGGACAAATTGCCAGCACTCACATCTTGTAGAAGAGAAATTATCATTTCTAAATCTGAATTTACTGATTACGTAGTACTTATATAGCACTATTTTAAGCAGTTTAAAATGTTAACTCATAGCAGCCCTAATGGATAGGTGCTTTATTATCCCTATTATAGCGAGGGGAAGGCTGCTGCTCATACTAAAGGAACTTTCTTAGGTTATATAGTTAGGAACTGGCAAAGGCAATATTTGGACTTGGCAGACCAGCTCTGAAGTCTACACTCTTGAGCAGAGGTGGATCATGCAGCAGCACTTGCTAGTGTTCCTATTGCAGTCGTTACTATTTTTTTTTTTCATTTTGAAACATCTATCTACTTTTTTCCAAATATCATTCCAAACATGCAGTCATTACTTTTTGAGGCTAACACTTTCCTCACTCATTTTTGTACAATAAAAGAGAAAAATTGCTGTCAAACAGTGTGAAAAACTTTTTTTTTTTGATCAATGTGGAAAAGAGAATGACATTGTGAATTTTCATTGATTAACAAAGGTAAGTGATAATGTGGTAAGAATGTGAGAATTCATAATTCTGGGATCTCTACATACAGTAGTCCCCCCTTATTTGTGGGGGATATGTTCCAAGATCCACAGTGTATGTGTGAAACACAGATAGTACTGAATCCTATAGAAACTATGCTTTTTCCTATACAGTAATGGGTGGGTAGCATGTTCAATGAGAACGTGCATGCAATTTTAAACTTATGAATTTGATATTTCTGGAATTTCCAATTTAATATTTTCAGACCACAGTTGACTGGGGGTAATTGAAACTGTAGAAGGCAAAACTATGCATAACGGGCTGGTATATAGGGAGAAGTCACTTCTAAAGTAAACATCAAACATTGAAATTATAAAATTATCTAAGGAAAATAAAAAAAAATTATGAAGGCCATCATGATGGTACTAATCTTGACAGAATTGTATTGCGGTTTATGGCCCAGTGGGAACGATTAATGATGAATTGCCTTAAATGTTACCACAAATATATACTGTACACATATACAAATGGGACACACTTATATAGCTAACGTA
>NW_012145745.1:1495204-1497258 GCF_000956105.1 Propithecus coquereli
TCCACCTCCTCACAGCCAGCCCTTCTAGAAGATAACTACTCTTCTGATCTCTGCTGTCATAAAGGGTTGTTTTTTCTTAACCTACATTTGAATTTTATTCACGGGGAATCATACAGTCTCTATTCATTTGTGTCTAGTATTTGCTCAGCGTTGTGTCTGTTGTGTATTCTTTGAGAGTTACTTCTTGCCAGTTTTTTAAACATAACTAAGCTTTAATAGACTATTCTAATTTTTCTGAAAGTGTCAAGTATGAATCACAAAACCAATCTATAAAGAAACACTGTGCGTTTGGCTGTGAGATTAAAGTGTTGAGTAACTTCACTTAGTAATGGTTAATATAATGAAAACCTGTTTCAGACCCTCGCATTTAATTACCTACCACTTCCCCATCCTAGCATTACAAAAGAAGCACACCTAAGCAGCAACTACATTGAAATTCTGGAAAGAACACTTAAGGCATCAGCCTGACACAGGCAGAAACATTCTCAATTAGCTCAAATTCTCAATTAGCTCAAAATATTTTGATCATGAATTTACATACAAATTTGAACAGGTTGAGTGGCTGAAGTTATCTCAAAGACAACAAAAATATTGCTTGACTTTTCTTTAGATTGGCCTATAATATACTGTAAACTCTAATATCAAAACAACTTCCTGAACAATGTTAACAAATATTTACCAAGTTGAGCTAGAGAAAAAATTACTTTTCTAAAAAAAGACCATAAAATTATGGCTGGGTATTTAGCAGATTAGAAAGACAGAAGGAATCAGAATTAAAATATATATTGTACTCTTCCAGAAAGCATCTTTTTGGAGGGTTGAAATACAGTGGGCCGTAATCGTGAGATGAGGTGAGGTGAAAAGCATTGGTGGATAAAGAATTGCTTTGATGGGGAAGGGTTGTAGGTAATGATCAGAACCCTTACTACTTCTTAAAATTAATTGCCATTTTTGAAAAATCCTTACAAAAAGTAAAATACACTTAAAATGAATATTCAGTAGAGAAGACATAGAAATTGGTATTGAATTGGAGGGTGTCAATAAATTTACAGATAGAATTTTTCTGTGGAAAGATTTACCTTGTAAGAGTGTTTAAAAATACTGCATTTGACCAATTAGAAAAGGAGGCTAGTTTGAATTAGCAAAAAAGTCTCAATTACAGAGCTTTTAAAGTAGATAGTTTTCAAGGTATAATCTTAAATCAGGCAGGGATGAAATTAAAATTACTTAACAATTGGTAGCACATGGCACCACCTAATCAGGACGGGTGCTGGTGGCCATAGCTAGGGCAGAGTTCCACAGGTCCTGTGCTCTGCTAGGCAATAACCCTTGAGTTATTCAGGGAGGTATCTGGTTAGCCCTGAAGAAGGAACAGCCTTGGAAAAGGGCAGGGGAACTTGGGGGCTTTGGGAAGCCAGAATGGAAGTACTGAAATATTTTAACATCCATTTTGGTCTTGTCTGTGCACAGCTGTTGATTGTCAGCTCTACCCGGATTTCACTGTTTACAATTTCCTTGCTGGTATTCTCCTTTAGTCATTAAATAAAGAGGAGCCTTTCAAGAGGAAACATTCATTTGCTTCTAAACACTAAAGTCCTTGAACAAGTTTATTTATTCAGATTGAATAAAACCATCCTCTTTAATCATGTGTATTTTTTAAGCTTATTATCCTCTTTTTTTTCTCTGTAGTACAAAGAGAAACTTTAACTCACAAACATCAATATCTTTATTAGAAAATGTTATTGTAACATGTTTTTTTAAAGAAGACAAACCTGAATTTATTTAATGGTCAAAAGATTTTAACAACTTTTTTTTACCTTTTCTAAAATTACATTAATTTTTTTAAATTTCAAAATATTAATTAAGGGGGTACAAGTGTTTTAGTTGCATGGATGTCTCCTATAATGCTTAAGTCAGGGATTTTGGTGTGCCCATCACCAGAATAGTGTTCATTGTACCCAATAGGTAAGTTTTTATCCCACACCACATTCCCACCCTCCCCCTTCTTGATTTCTCATGTCTTTTATATTGCTTTGTGCCCCTGTGTTCCCATC
>NW_012145745.1:1509463-1510859 GCF_000956105.1 Propithecus coquereli
GATTCTAAAGAAACTTTCATTGATTGATTTAATATTATTGGTAGACTTAACTATTCATGGGAACTTAATTGCTATAACTTACAATTTGTATACGTTAGTGATTTGATGGAGAATATGTAAATCAAATATAATGAAAGAATAGGTTTGTTGTAGAAATAAAAAAGATAATTATGTCATGCTTTAAACACTTTTAAATATAGATCATGTAACTGCTTAAGCCAGTGCTCTTAGCACAGACAGTGAGTCATTATCCTGAGTAGTTGAATACATTTATATTGCCAACTGGTAGAATATATAAATCTCTGAATTGTAAAATTTATTACCTGAACCACACAGAGTTGAGAAAAGTTGATTTTTCAAAGCACTGGTTACTAATCGAATGTAATTTTGACTCCTTGAATTACAAGTCTTCTAAGCAAGGCAGGAGGACAGACTCATGAGTTTCACAGATATATTTATTTCCCTGAATATCAACACTCTGAGGCATTACAAATTTCCGGATCATATTTAAACTGTATTCTTTCTTCTTTCCTTTGATACACATTCTTCCTGTCTTCAGTCATTTTTTCCTCCCATCCTTCTCTTGGCATTTCAGTAATTCCAGGCTTTAATGTGCATCAGTTTAAAATTTGGACACCATCTTAAATTAGACTGTAAATTACTAAGGCTTTGTATTCAGAGGAGTTGCGTCCCTTATAGCCTCTTGACTGTATTAGAGAAAAAAATTCTTAGAATTCACTGAATATATTGAACACATATAATCTGAGAGAGATTTTTCCTTAAATATCCAACAGCTACATTCAATTTAAGAGTATCAGTTGGGTCATAAGTTAAAGAAATTTAAAATTTCAATTGGGAGTCTTCAAAGCAGAATCATAATACGCAAGCAAGGGTTATATAGTGTGCTGAGGTTCCTTAGTGACGATGTATGCATGGAAGCATGTTTTTGTATCTCAGTGATGTATCCACAGGGCTAGCTAATAATCTCACTTCTCACAGCCTTTCTGAAACTTGGAAGACTGTCTGAATTGTGTTATTAATTGAAATTGGATGTATGTGTGTATATATACACTTAATTCATATACTGTACAATGTTAAACACTTTAAACTTTGAGAATTTCCTAAACTTGATATTAAATAATAGAATTTATTGTACTTATTTGATATTACAATTATAATTGAATTTTGAACATTATTTTTCCACTTTTATGCAAGCCTTTTTAAAAATGAAAATCAATGTTTACAGAGTTTTTTTATTTGAAAGAAAAAGTTAAAACCAGAAATCTGTCTCTGCTTAAAATGGCCAAAAATTTTGATGGGAATATTAGCAGTTGAACAGCAAATCTTTAGGATCCAAACTAGCTGGAAGACAGTTTAAAATAAATGATTTGTTTCA
>NW_012145745.1:1522819-1524918 GCF_000956105.1 Propithecus coquereli
AGAAATATCAGTTCTCCAGTCATCTCTCTCCCAGGTAAGGAGCTAAACCTGAGAGACAGTAGCTGGATTGATTTCCCAGTTTCCGGGAGCTGGGTGCTGACCACAGAGCCCCAACTCCTGGCCTGTATGATTAAATGTATGTGTGAGCTGTGCTTTCTCTTTGTCCTGGAGTTATAAGCTTTCTATTGTTCAGAATATAATGTTGGATACCATTGCTCTTGGTTACTGTTAAAACACTTGTCATCATTTTGACAAAATTCTTACTTTTCTAGAGAGTTTTTTCAAACACTGAGCATTAGTTCATGCCTATTAAGTCCCAAGTATGTTTTCAGTTTGCACAAAGGGCTGGGTTTCTATTTAGGTGGGGCAGGCAGCTGCTGAGTGGTATGATTTCAGAAGAACTCCGACTTCTCCCCCTTCTTTGGCCCATTCCAAAATCTGCTTTCCCCACCTGTTCACCGACTTAGAACATTCCTTTTACAGGGGATAAAAGCTTTGGATTTATAATTAGAAATATGACTTAGGAAACCCCTGTGCCAGAGGGTCCCAAGCACAGCGGCCCAGGTTGCTTTATGGGGTGTCGAGTTTCTCTTGGCTTTGGCTGCCACCCAAAACACTCAGAAAATCTTTCCACTGTGCTTCTCGCTGGCCAGCTACCATCTTCTTGTATAAGTGTATGGCAGTAATAATGTGTCAGTGAGAAGCTTTATTAAAATAGTCAAAATTCAAACGCTGTTGTACCTCTTTCGAGGGGTAAGTTACACTATGTAGAGCCCCCCAGGATTATTGCTCAGTGTTTTAGAGGTGCAATCTTTAAGGAAAATCCTCTGTGAATCACTGACACAAAGTCTGAGGTAGTGCGCCTGGCATTAGCCTTCTGTCAACATGACCTGCTTCCTTTTCTTTCTGTGTCATAGTGTTTGAATGTGATGGAAGCCCATTTTCAAATGCAAGTTTTAGGTGTTTTATTTGAAGAAAGTAAAAGTTTCACACCAGTTTTTAAACTGTTTCAGAAAAGTAGGATTAACAAAACACTTTTCAGAGCTTTTGGAAACCTGCAGTCACTCACAGCACTGGTTTACAGTTTGTATAGAATTGTACATTTCCCAGGCTATGTTCTTCTATGTGTCAGGAAACAAAATAATTGAGTATTTCAGTAAACACATGACTTCTCACTGATGCTAGCTTGGCTATTACTCCTGTCCACACAGCAAGATATACCCACTTTATACTGCGTTACCTAGTCCATGTAGTCAAACAGTATTAGAAAATATTACTTTCACTATTGATGTAAGTTCATCACATTTGGAGAGGGTTTACAATAAGTATATCAGTGCAGCTAAGTATCCTTGTGGTCTATGTCTTACATCCTTAATGTGTTGTTACCGGATCTAGGTGTGGACTGTAATTTTCCAGTAGCTCTTGCAATACAGGTTATACTAGGAATTTCTAACTTGAGGCTATTTCACTTTCAACCTAACCAGCATAAAGAAACATATTGTGTAGTGGTACTTCAATGTAAAAAAAAGAGAAAATAAAATAGAAACAATGACTCTCGACTCTTTGTTGCCCCTCTCTTCAAGATTAGAAAGTTCCTCTGCTTCCAACTATAGAAGGAAAAGCACACCTGTACCTTTATAAGTACAGGTTAACTGAGCCTTTACTCCAACCTGATGTTATGTTCCATCCCCCCAAAACAAGGAAAAATCTTCCCTTTCCCCAACAGAGTTTTTATCAGTATACCTGAGCAAACAAGTTTTCCCACTCTGTTCTTCCAATGTCCACATTAGATGCTGGGTTGGAAAGCTCAGTAAGAAATGTTAATCACAATGGCTACTAATGCTAGGTGAATATATGTATTTAAAAGCTCCTAGAGTCTGAATATGCTGAGATATCCTTCTATATGTGAACATGGAGAAGGCAAACTTGCTATAAATATTCTGGGTACCCAGTGTGGAAGGATAATAATTCATTATCATTGTTATTGTTTCTGTGAGGGAGCTTCCTTTGAGGGCTGCTGTTTTCCTTTCCTAAAGGTGGAGATTTTGCTTACTTTTGTAATACACACCCTTTGTTTTGGGAAAATTACTGGGCTGGGT
>NW_012145745.1:1524968-1526932 GCF_000956105.1 Propithecus coquereli
GAATGCATACACACATGCATCAATATGTAAAGCAAAAATTTAACAATCGAAAAACTGGCAATTACTTTCTTTGACTTTTCACTTCTGCTTAAACTTAGTAGGTCTTTTCCAAAGCTTATGAAATATTGCTATAAAACTTAAGGATCATCTTTTATCATTTTTAATATGTCGTTTGATAGCAACACCTTGATTTACCACTTAATTTAGGTCGGTGAGTTTAAAGATGTTGTGTACTTTCAGTTCAGTATTAAGTTAACTTGTTAAAAGAAGCCTTACTCAAGAGTTTAAAATCCAGTTTTCTTGTCTGTTTAAACAATAGTTAATGAATTCAACACTGATACCTTTTCTTTAAAAAGAGTGTATTGGCAGTAATTTAATTCAAAGTGAGAGACGATCACAACGCAGCCAGCAGGTATTGAGTGCTGTGTCATGTGCCGAATGCTGATCTAAGTATTTAATGTTTATTAACTCATTTAATCCTCACAACCTAGAAAGCAGGTACATTTATTCTCATTTTACAGAGCAGGAAAGTCTTGCAGTGAGAAAGTGAGTTGCTCCTGTAGGTCCCAAAGCCAGTAAAATTTAGAGTTCTAATGTCTTCTGGTACTAGGGTAAGGACTTCTGAACTATTAACTATTCTATTAACCACAGTCCATTATAAGGTAATGCATTGAAAAAAAAGAAGAAAAAGCTCATGTGAAAGGATTGATATTTAACTATATTGTCAATATGTATTTGTAAATTTCCTGTCAGGAATTATATTGAAACATGTTTTTCCCTACCATTTTTGCAGTCAATTTATATGCTTACAAATTGTGAATGAAATATAAGAAAAGACTGATTGGCTTACAAATAGGATTTTAATTTTTCTCTTGGGTGGTGAAATTATAAGCTTGTGGTTAAATAACATATCCTGAATGGTTTGTCTTTTCCTAGATAAAGGAAAGATGACTTTGAATATGGATATAAGAAATCATGCAGGCCAATTGGTCAGTCTGCCAATGATATGGTTATAATATTCTTGCCTGCAATCAAGTTATAATACTTTGCTGGTTTCCAGATAGCCAAACTTTTATCTCCTCTCTGTGGTAAAGAATTGTTTCTGTTATATTTCTCAGGAGGACACACAGTGGCAGAGAAGCAGGTTCGATAACTCAGAGCATCTGTCTCAAATGTCCCAGGTTAAGACCTCTCCTAAAGGTCAAGAACTAATCACAACAGCTGCTTAGTTACCCAGCAGAATAATAAATAGTTCCCAGCCCAATCTCTCTGTGTGTCAACACACTTGGGCTCTCACTCTTCACTGCAACATTTTAAGGTGAATTGTAAAGAGCGTTCTTGTTTACCAAGCAGATGTCAGAGTATTAATGGTGTACTATTTAGAGCTCCTCGGTGGATGTCAAAGTTTGTGTTTGCTTGCCTTGAACACTCGTTATCAACACAGCTGCCAGAGATGGGCTGTGAAATGTTTGAAACATTGCTGAGAGCCTCTGCTAGGAATGGCATTCTCAGCACGGGAATCAATATCAGTAAAATGTGTCTCATGATGGTGCATTTATATCAGGCACCTTGTCTTTCCATCTGTTTCCCCATATCCAAAGGAGTACATCGTATTCATTTTGCGAGGCATGTCAGAGAATCTCCTTCCTTCCAAGATGAAATGAGGCAATCAATATGTATTGTCTTTGCTTCCTAGAGCAATGACTGTTCAATATTTAATGGATCTCAAGCCATGAGGCATTGACTATTCTGGCCAAGATAGTGAGCACCTTGGAAAACCGGTGTTGCAGTAAAGCTTTCAGTTTGTTCTGCAGAGAAAGAGACAAGAACACGGGCTAAAGAATAATGGTGAGCTGGTAATAGCTGGAGTGGAGGAAAAACATATGCAACCAATGATAATAAATAAATGAATTTGGTTTAAAAGGAGAAGGCATCTGCTATTTAATTTTGAAAGGAGATACAAT
>NW_012145745.1:1526982-1527625 GCF_000956105.1 Propithecus coquereli
TAGAATATAAATATCTAAATTTGAATCTCAGCTCAGTCCTTACTAGCTCTGTGCTCTTGTATAAGCCAGCATGCCTTCTAGTCTTCACTGTCCTCGTCTGTACAATAGAGATAATAATGGTATCTACTTCATAAGATCATTGTAAAGAATATGTCAAACAACCTATGTTTATAATAACACGGAGCATGTTGTGTCAATATAAAGAGGTAAGCAGACTTTCTTACCAACCATTATTTAATAGGCCTTTAATTTTCATCTGTGTTATTCAGCTATTCTTTAAATTATGTTAAGGTTTCACTAGCACGGGTTCTTAATCAGGAGTGTTCATCAGAACTGCCTCCAGAGTTTATTTTATTTTATTTTTCAAATATACATGCCTTAATAAATGAAAATCACTGAAGAATAGGGCACAGATATTTGTATTTTGAAAAAGTTACTGAAGTTATTCTTATGGGCATCATTCAGGATCCAAGCTAACTGGAAAGTTTAAAATAAATGATGTATTTCATTATGATATTATATACCCAAGTTTGATGGAAGTGCTATTTTTTATTCTTCTCTAAAAATGAGTTTTTGATTCTCCTAATCACTCCCCTTTCTTTATGGCAGGCCCCAGCTTAGGGAGGACTCAGATCAGCAGGCT
>NW_012145745.1:1539075-1546719 GCF_000956105.1 Propithecus coquereli
CCTTTGAGGGCTGCTGTTTTCCTTTCCTAAAGGTGGAGATTTTGCTTACTTTTGTAATACACACCCTTTGTTTTGGGAAAATTACTGGGCTGGGTATGCTAGGTTCACAAAAGTAAACCAAGTGGTCGCCAGAATCATCTATTGTTCTAGGAGAAAACAAAATACATTACACATTTAAATGAAGGTTTTCAGAGACTATAATTTTAAGTGTTCAATATCGAAGTTGGGCCAGTAATCCACTTGACTGTTATTTGTTTTGTTTTGTCTTTACTCTGGCAAATAACTATCAGAAACATTTGTCACATGGGTACGTTGTATTATTGTCAAGCTAATCTTCCCACTAGAGTTTTTAGATCTACCAATGGTCAGTTAAGTTTGTTCCCCCCACCCACCCCCATAATTTAGGGGCCCCACACTGGGTGTTACTTAAGATTTAATCAGCCAGATTTTGAGAAATAAATGTTCTCTGCATCTCCTTTAGTTCACTATAAAAATCTGACTATCTCCTAGGGATGTAGTTGGAAGAGGAAATTCGAAATGGGAATGCTCCCTGAAGGAAATGAATATTCCTACTCTTCTTGCTTGAGAATGCCTTAGACTATGAAGAAGACAGGTTCTTGTTTTGCAACTGAAGAGTAAAGAGTTATTGGACTTCATATTTAAGTGACCTAGAGATGCTTGTGAGCAGGCAGCCTTCAAGAACTAGGGAGGGATCTTGAGATTAAGTTGGATTCCTCTGGGCTATAGGAGTAACTGGTGACGTTGCCCAGGTAACTGACACATACACTGTACTTCTGTTACCTATAACTTAGATATTCTTGAAATAAAAGTAAAGCACTATAGTCTGCCCTCATCTTTGCTTTGATGTTTAAGAGCTGCAACTCTGTCTATGCTTAGAGTAAACATCAATGAGGAATTGAGTTTAACAAATCCTCTCAACAACCTTATCAGGCAGGTGGTATATTATGATTTCTATTTTATAGCTAGGGAAACAAAAGGAAAGAGAGGTTAAATAACTTCCTGTAGGGCACACATATGTGCTAAGTGGTTTGTAGTACTCAGGAACAGAATTTCATTGGTTCATTCTTTCATTCATTCATACATTATTTTGTCCTTTCTATATGCCAATCATCATTTAAATCGCTTAGGAAAGAGCAAGGAACAAGACAGCAAACATCCTTGCTCTTCTAGATCTTACCTTCTACTAGGGCAAGGGCAGTGGCAGAAAGAACCACCAACCTGGTGGAATTTGTAGATAAGAGAAGAATTCCTCAGAGATACTAAGAAATTACTCATGGAAAGAAATACTAGAATGAGTATACTTTATGTGAATATGGGCATGTGAGGACTTGCAGTTTGAATAATAGAAAATGAATCTAATTAAAATTAGAATCTGGAAAGCCTGTGAGGTAATATTTAAATGTAAGAATATGTAATAGAGATAAGGCATACCTTACTTTTTATATTGAGATATATATGTGTGTGTGTGTGTGTATAAAATCAATCTTAGTTCCTTTCTAAGAACAGCTTTTCTGAAGAAAAGGAGTGTACATAAGAAACCTAAAAATTTGGGGTGTGGACAAGAATTGGAGAAAGATAAGCTATATATCTGGTATAATAGTTGTCATATGGAGACATTTGATTTTTTCTAGCTTTATTGAGGTATAATTGACAAATAAAAATTGTATATATTTAAGGTGTACAATGTGATGATTTCATATATTATATACCTTTTGCAATAATTACCACAATTAAATTGATAACACCTTTTTACCACACTGGTACCATTTGTGTGTGTGTGTGGAGGGGAATGAGGACATTTAATATCTTCTCTCCTAGCATATTTCAAGTAAAGGACACAGTATTATCAATTGTAGTCATCAGGCTGTACATTAGATTCCCCAGAATTTATTCATTTTATAACTTAAAGTTTGTACCCTTTGAAAAATGTCTCCCCATTCTCCCCCTTCCCCACTACCCTCCAGCCCTTGATAACCACTGTTCTACTGCCTGTTTCTATGAGTTTCAGTTTTTTAAATTCCCTATGTAAGTGAAATCACAGAGTATTTATCTTCACTTAACATAATGACCTCCAGGTTCATCCATGTTATCTCGAATGGCAAGATTTCCTCCCTTTTTATGACTGAGTAATAGTCCATCACATACATGTACCAAAATTTATTTATACATTCATCAATCAATGGACACTTAAATTGTTGCCATATCTTGAATATTGTGCTATAGTAAACATGGAGGTGCATGTTTATTGTAGCATTATTCAAGATACCGATTTTATTTTCTTTGGATATATACCCAAAAGTGGGAATGCTGGATCATATGGGAGTTATATTTTTAATTTTTTGAGGAACCCTATGTAGTTTTTCATAATGGCTGTATCAGTTTACATTTCCACAGACAATGCACAGGGGTTTCCTTTTCTATACACTCTCACCAACACTTGTTATCCCTTGTCTTTTTGATAATAGGCATCCTAAGAGGTGTGAGGTGATACCTCATTGTGGTTTTGGTTGGCATTTCCCTGATGATTAGTGTCGTTTGACATGTTTTCATATACTGGTTGGCTATTTGTCATCTTTGAAAAAATGAGTATTTAGATACTTTGTCCAGTTTTTAATGGGGTTATTCAGGGGTTTTGTTTTTCTTCCTATTGAGTTGTGTGAATTCCTAATATAATTTGGATATTTGCCCCTTGTCAGATACATGGTTTGCAAATATTTTCTCCTATTCCATATGTTGCCTTTTCACGTTGTTGACAGTTTCCTTTGTGGTGCAGAAGATTTTTACATTGATATACTTTCACTTATTTATTTTTGCTTTTCTTGCCTGAGCTTTTAATATCTTATCCAAAAAATCATTGCCAAAAACATTATCAAGAAGCATTTTCACTAGTTTTCCCATAGAAATTTTATGATTTCAGGTCTTGCATTTAATCCCATTAATTGTTTATATGGCTTAACATAAGGGAACAATTTCATTCTTTTGCATGTGGATATCTAGTTTTTCCAACACCATTTATGTAAGGAAGAGGCTATCCTTTCCTAATTGTGTATTCTTGGCACCATTGTCAAAGATTATTTGACCATATATTAGTGTATTTACTTCTAGAATATCTGTTTCTGTTGGCCTACTTGTCTGTTTTTATGAAAGTACCATACTGTAGATTACTATAGTCTTGTGATATGTATTTTAGACTTTACTGAATTCATTTATCAATTCCAGGAGTCTCTTGGCTGAATCCTTGGGATTTTCTAGATATAATATCATATCGTCAGCAAAGAGTGAGAGTTTGACGTCTTCTGCCCCTATTTGGACACTCTTAATTCCCCTCTCTTGCCTGGTCGCTTTAGCAAGGACTTCCAGCACTATGTTGAATACAAATGGAGGAGGTGGGCAACCTTGTCTAAGCAGGAATGCTTTCCAGTTCTAAGCAGGAATGCTTTCAATTTTTCCCCATTCAGTATGATATTGGCTGTGGGTTTATCATACATGGCCTTAATAATTTTAAGGAATGTCCCATCTATGCCTATTTTGTTAAGCATCTTTATCATAAAGGTGTGCTGGATTTTGTCAAATGCTTTTTCTGCGTCTATTGAGAGAATCATATGGTCTTTGTTCTTTTATTTATGTGGTGAATTGCATTTATAGATTTGCAGATGTTGAACCATCCTTGAATCTCTGGGATAAAGCCCACCTGGTCATGATGAATTATTTTTTTTGATGTGTTGTTGGATTTGGTTTGCTAAGATTTTCTTGAGGAATTTTGCATCTATATTCATGAAGGATATTGGTCTGGAGTTTTCTTTTTTTGTTGTGTCCTTTCCTGGCTTTGATATCAAGGTGATATTGGCTTTGCAGAATGAGTTGAGGAGCATACCATCCTTCTCAATGTTGTGAAATAATTTCTGCAGTATAGGTATGAGTTCTTCTTTGTTTAAGTTTGGTAAAATTCAGGTGTGAACCCATCTGGTACAGGACTTTTTTTGTTGGAAGGTTTTTCAATTGCTGCTTCAATTTCTGTGCTTGATAGTAGTCTGTTCAGGAACTCTTGTTTCTTCCTGATTGAGCCTAGGGAGGTTGTGTGCTTCTAAGAATTTGTCCATTTCCTCCAAGTTTTGTAGTTTTGGGGCATATGGATTTTTGTAGTATTCAAAGACAATGTTTTGTATCTCTGTGATGTCTATAGTCACCTCTAGATTTTCTGGGTATAGTATTCTTGGTTCTCAGTCTTTGCTTTTAGCACTTACCAAAAACTTTTAGTACTCTCCCCTGGCCTGCAAATTTCCTACTGATAAGTCTGTTGATAGCCTGAAATTTCCTTTTATGTGACAAGTCTCTTTTTTCTTGCTGCTTCCAAGATCTCTGTATCTGACTTTTGACAATTTGATTATAGTGTATCTTGGACTATTTATTTATGGGTTGATCTTGCCTGGGATCCTTAGAGCTCAATGAATCTTAATGTCCATATCCCTTCCAAATTTTTGAGAAGTTTTTATTCATTATTTCTTTAAATAAGCTCTTTTCCATTTTTATCTCTCTCCCGCTCCTTTTGTAATTCATATATTCATTTATGTTATGGTATTCAAAGGTCCCTTATGCTTTCTTCACCGTTTTTCATTCTTTTCTCTTTTTTCCCTTTAATTGACTAATTTCAAAATAACCATCTTCAAGTTTGCTGACTCTTTCTTCTGCGTGATTGAATCTGCAGCTATTTTATTTTTCAGTTCTGTCATTAAAATTTTCAGCTGCAGGATTTCTGTCTGATTCTTTTTTATGGTTTATATTTCTTTATACAACTTCCCCTTTTGTTCATGTATTCTTGACTTCTTTTAGTTGTCTGTCTTCTTTCACATTCCATTGAGCTTTTTCAAAATTATTTTAGATTTTTTTTTTGTTGGGCAATTCATAAATTTCTATTTCTTTATGTCTATTGATTGCCTTTGGTAGTGTCATGTTTGCCTGATTATTTATTTTTTGGATAGCCTTGGGGTTGAGTTGGTGTCTGTGTATTTTAAAGAGCAAACAACTCTTCCTGCCTTCACAGACTGGTTTCAACAGTTAAGTGTTTCTCCTATTGGATCCCCATACTATTGGGATAGCCTCCAGGATAACAGTCAAGGGTGGTTGGAACTTGGTCATGGTGCTGCTGTTGGGTCTGCGGTGGAGTCTGCAATTGATGGGCCTATTACCAGGTGCATAGATAGGAGTGTCTCCCTCTACATCCCCGGGAGGGATCCTGCTCTGTCATTAGGTAGGTACCTGGGCAAGCAGGACCTGTGTTGGACTACATCTGAGAGGGACTACAACTGAGTCACAGGGTTGCTTCAGGGTCCACAGTCAAGAGGCTTGCTTCAGGGTATACAGATGAACATGTCTCCTACCAGGTTCCTGAGTAGGGAAGACTTCCCATGGAACACTTTGGGAAGGGATGAAGTCAGGTTGCAGAGCTGCTTCATGATCCACAGTAGGTTCAAAGTAGGGGGACTTACCTCTGGAGACATTGTTGGGCATATCTACCAGTTGGTCCCTGAACAGCCAGCACTGCCCTCAGAATGTGGCTATATAGGGTTGGAACTGAAGTGCAGGGCCATTTCAGGATCTCCTGTGGGACCAAGATTGCCATGCCTACTTTTAGGGGCATGAACATGCACTTCTCCTGGAAGGACTCATAAATAGGTCTGCTCTCAGCCCACAACAGAGAAGGGCTAGAGCTGAGTTACCGGGGACTACTTCAGGGTCTACAGCCAGGATTGAGATTTGCAGGCCAGTCACCCAAGTCATGGGTGGGTATGACTCTTTTTAAGTCCCTTGGCAGATGGTTCTAGTGACAGGACCAAGGCCAAATGGGGCTGTCACTGAGTCCACAGAGGTACAAAGCTGTTTCCAGATTTGGATCCAGGAACACAGTTGGTGAGTCTGCCACCTAGGTACAGACCTGCCCTCTCAAAACAGCCTTCCTTAGTCTTGGGCTTGGGCTCCACCAGTGTTTTGCAACCATTTATCTGGTCCAAAGCTCCCACAAAGGAAATTTTGTCCATGGATTGTTGCCAAATTCTTGTTGCTATGGGATAATACAAGCAGGGGACCTCCTATTCTACCATCTTATTACTGTCACTCCCCATTAGGTGATATTAAATAAACTTTCCATTACTTGTGTTTATAACATTTGGATATTTTTTTCTCTCCTTATCTTTTTTTTTCCTCTTTCTGGTTGAATGGCCATAAGAATTGTTACTCTCATGAGACATATACTGTTTTCACTTTCACCATAGTTTTCTCCTCTGAGTCTTTAAATCTACCAATCCACCAGTTTCATTCTCTTTTCCCTCGATTGTTTTTTTCCCATGTGATTTAGCTGGCTTAATTTCTTCATGTTTATACTCTTATTTTATGATGTGGACAAAGCTATAGAAATTTTATGAACAATTTTATAAAGAAAAACCCTGAATCATTAGGTAAGTAATTTTTTTTTTATGTGCTTGCTACCTGACAGCCTTAAATGGCCTCAACACATGGTGAATACTTTTTTTTAAACAAAAACTATTGTGGAAAAAATGAATAGCATCAGGAAATGACTGGAGTGGTATAATTCACAGTACGAGTTTTTAATGAATTTTCTAAGAATTTGATCCTCAGCTTTGCATTCTTTATATATTTCTTTGAAGGGTATTAACTTATTTTTCATATGAAAAATTGGAAGAGAAAGTTCTTTAAATGGAATTTGCCAGGCTCAGTCAGTGGTAAAAATAGAATATATACCTTTTCTAGGTTATGTTCATGTAATTTTCCCACTTCTAATCACAGTGCAATTACTGTTTATTATCATGCCAGTATTTCACTTTCTCTTATTCTTAGAACTTGCTTGTGGTTTTTTTTTTCCCCCTCTATATCACATGGTAGCATGATTACCAAAAGGAAATATCCTTCTGTGCCAATCACAGACTCATAAACTATATGAATATTGCATTTATTTCATCTACTTTCCTAAATAGGTTAGAAGAAAAAAAAATAGAGATTTCAGGTATCTTTGGTAGGAATAATAGAGGTATTTACTTTGTATTTAAAAATTTCACTTTTATATGTGTGTAGATATTAGAGAAGTTCAGAAAACTACAAGGGAAGTTCAGAACAGAGCATTCGTTTAGGAGAAATTCAGAAAATTATAAGAAAAATCTGCTGGGTAGGACCTAGATTATACTATTCTCTTTGGAAATTGCATGTGGATGAGAATTGCAGGTATTCAGGGTTTTGTCAGAAGATTAAGGATAAGTGATGATGAGACGCATCAAAATCAGTAATGTTCACTTATCAAAAAAGACTAATTGCATTGGCTATTAAATGATTTAAGAACAGGCTATTTATCTACTAGTACAATATGGAAGATAGTGTGGAGAGTTTGACACTATGAAAGAATTTATTTTGGGTCCAATGAGAAAGTTAGACTGATACAAGAAAAGTTTCTCTATGTGAGAAAGAAAGAAATATAAAATATTACTTTTTTTAGTTACAAAGACAAATCATGGCTATAGGATGTGATAAAATTTTTATTGTTATTCTTAAGATTTGTCACTTTTAAAAACCATTTATTGACTTTTAAAAACCATTTATTGACTTTTAAAAAATTGT
>NW_012145745.1:1546834-1549445 GCF_000956105.1 Propithecus coquereli
TTTTTAAACCTACCTAATTTATTTATTTTTATTCATTGGATTTTTATGTTAACTGGGGGATATTTCTATACTTTCTCAAGTAAGACTAATTATTTAAGTAACTAAATTCATTAGAAATGTTATTTTTATCTATTTAACAATATGGCAATATCTTCTTAGTTTCTACTGAATGAAAGAATTTTTGGGATCATATAGTGATATATTTTTATCACTATGTGCACTTAAATGTCAGGCTAAATAACAGTGTTAATTAACACTATGACATTTAAATATTTAAAAGTTTTTAGTTTCTTTTTACTTCTTTATGTTGTGTAATTTTTAATAAAATGTCATAAGTCTATAGCAAACAAAACTGTTTTAATGAGCAATCAAAACAATGGTAAAATCAAAAAGGAAAGAAAGGAAAGCCTCTATCTAATAGCTTTTAATGTACTAAATGATAGAGAATAACTTAACATGGAAATACTGGAATATCCTACAAAAGTGTTTTATGTATTTTCTCATACTGTGATCAGAAAACAAATACTGCTAGTTGCTTGGTCAATAACCCATTCTTTTTTTCTGTTTATACTCATGGAATCACAGTTTTTTCAAGGTATCAATGTGTCCCGTTGAACGCTCCCATTCTCTCCTGCATGTGACACAGTATTAACAAATGTGATGTATGTTCTGGAGGTCCAATTTTGCTCTTCTCATATAGGTGCTGCCTCTTTCTCCTCATCACTTCTTATTCTTGTTGCCTAGAATGTGAATGCAATACCTAGAGGACTAGCAGCCATCCTGTAATCATTAGGAAAACGGTCACAAAGGATGGAAAAGCAGAAAGATAAAGGAGATGTGGTTTTTGATAATATCTTTTAACAGCTGAATCTTCCCTTAGACTTCTATTTATGTGGAGACATGGATATAAGCTGACATTCCTCACAGTTCCAGTCAAGTTGGAGCTGAACACGATCTTAACTAGTAAATGCTAATGTGGGCACTTCAAAAGGAGGCCTGTGGAGCCTAAACATCAAGATTTCCAGAAAATAAATAGCTCTTTGATTCAGTCCTGCCCTTAGAACAGGCAGGATGGACCCCTAAGGGCCCCACAGTAATATTTTCCCACATTGCTTGACTTAATGTCCTTACAGCAAAAGGGGACTGTGTCTAAATACCATGAAGGGTTTCAGATTGTGCCACTTCCAGTTGTGAGAAGGATGCTGCCTTGGAGATCAGAGGGTATTTGAGCAGTGGAAGATATTGCTATAAGATATAATAAAACTAGTAATGTTAAGCAACAGCAATTTATATGATAAAAATTTGCAATTTATGTGTGGAAATGCTAATTTATCCTTTGAGATCTTATTTATGTGATATATATATCAAGTCTCATTCCAGAATCAAAGTATTGATTTAAAAATTTTACTGATATTTCTAATTGCTGCCTCAATAGAACAAGGTCTTCTTTAAAATTTGAAATTAATAAATAGAGTATCTAATTAATAAAAGTAACAACTCAGTAAATATCTAATTTGGCATTGCTTCCAATAGAATACAAGTTATGTTAAAAAAAAAAAAAACCTGCTGCTAATCATACCATAACTTGTGATTTTTTAGTAAAAGAAAGGCAAGAAAAGAAATTTTATAGAATCAATATTAATACATATTCAAATTAAGTTGGTCTTTATTATTTTGCTTATCAAAACATTTCAGACCTGTCAAAGAAATACACAGACATACACGATAATAATTATTGATTTCAGACTACTCAATACTTTTCCAATTTTCAGTCATAGAAAAATAGTTTGCACACATTTTTCAAATTTTCTTTTATAAAGTATATTTATATTATACATATAGTACATAGCTTTCATTTCTATTCTTGTCCTGGTCCATGAAAATGTCAGAGAACAGCCTGTCTCCATTATACAGAGAGTCACTTAAGAATAAAGAGCAGAGTTAACTTAACATCAGCATAATATCAGTATGGAGGGAGAGGATAGATAGAAAATGGAAATCAGAGAAACTCATGTTTGTTGAGAAGCTACTATGTGCCAAGATCTATTTCACATGATTTAGTTTTTATAAATACCTGAGATAGGTGGAGAGGGTCCATTTTAGAGATAATTGAGATCAAGGAATGTTTTTTCCGAGTTCATTTTGTTAGCGGTACTGAATAGGCAGAATTCAGAGCAAGGGCAATCTGGTCTGGCTCTAATCGCATAGCTGTTTGTAAGCTTAGATTGCAAAAGTAAATGCAACCTGTCACAGTGGAGGACAGACATTAGTATGGACAAAACTACGGATTATAGAAAATTGGTAGAAATGAAAAAATCAGTAGGGGGGAAAAAAAGGAATGTCTTGGAGTTGTGAAACACTAAATTTCTAAATTCTACTAGATGAATTAAAACACTTAGCACATTTTAAAACAAACCTGCAAACTCTCCCCACATATGTAGGAATATGATAGATGAGTACAAATGGAAGTGATGGACAATTCAATAAGTAGTACTAGATGTTTGGTTTTATTTCTACATTTATAAAAATTTGAGGATGATAAATATATATAGTAGACATTTAAAGAGACCAAAATGAAGACCCTGCAGAATATTTTTATAATTTTAAGGTA
>NW_012145745.1:1551840-1555422 GCF_000956105.1 Propithecus coquereli
AGTTCATATTCAACTCTTTGATTTCAGAGGCCCCTGGGCTCTAATATACTACAATACATTTTATAATCTGGCATTCATATGGCTTTATATGTAAAAAATAGTGAATCTAATTTAAACAATTCCAAATAATCATTACACTTGTAGTTAGTGAAATGCGTGTTTGTATCAATTTTGGAATATTTAGGAACTGAAAAATAATTTTAAAAATAGAAGAAAATTTCTGAAAACATAGCCTGCGCCTATACAAAAATATAAGGATATTTTGATTACACCTACAAATATACATGAAAAATATATAAATTGTTTAATGGAAAGAGAAACTAGAAATCAATCAAGTGATTGAGGTATGGTGATGGACTTCTGAAAACTTAATTTTTCATCTTAAAATTCTTTTTATTATACCAGGTGAATTTTTATCCTAAATAAAAAAAGGCAAAGGATTAGAGTACTTGGTAACTGTTAAATACCACATTTTGCTTGAAAATATTTGTGAAGTAGATTGATTATCCAAGTAGCATCTTGAAAATCATTCAGTTTCAGTTTGGAGAGTCATTCTTCCTTGTTATAAAAAAAAATCTAGTTGTATCCTTTCATGTAGATACATCAGTTATGTATTTTCTTTCCTGAGAATTTTAACAGCCTTATAAAAACTGATGATTAATACTCAATAGAGAACTCTACCATTTTGAGGGTTAAAGGAGTGGACTCACATTTTCTCAGACCCTCTCTCTGCCTGCCTAGGAAATTGCATCTTGGAAATTTGTTTGAGCTTGCGGAGATTTCTTGAACCTAGCTTGGACCTAAGACTCCTCTTTTCCCTCAGTCTAGAATATTATGCAAGGGAGAGATAAATTTTGGAACAGTAAATGAGAATACACTTATGTTTAATTGGTTCATATGCCAACACATTTTTTGGATGGAAATGTTTAGTGATCTCTTAAAAATGTTGACAAAGATGTTGCCAATTACACATAAAATGAAAAATGCAAAGTTCATAAGGCAGTTTTCTGGTGACTACAATAAAGTTTCCACTATCTGCATGATATTTATAATTTGAGACATGAAGAATAGTGGGACTTAAGTTGAAACCCCTAAGTTTTGTCCAGTGTTTGCTCAGAATTATTAATTGGTCCAGGTTTGGCATGCCAGTAAAGTCCGCATGAAACTTAACTAGGGCTAGCTGAAAACTTGGCATTTATCCTTGGAAAAAATTCATCTTGAGTTTGCTTAAAGGTCTGTGAACCTCAGGAAACCTCTCAGTGACCCTTCCTACAGTGTGGTGGTTTCTAGTGATATCTGAAACCAAGAATGTTTTGTGAAGGGTTTGGGTTTCATTTGGAAAGCCATATCTAATCCTAGGTACTGCCTAATGAATTAAGAGGCTGGTCCTCCTTGGATCCTTATAAAGGCAGTGCTATGCATAAAGTCTATGACTTACTACAGAGTAAAATTGCACCTCTTAATTACTCATTTAAAAATACCTTATGTGGATTTTTAGCGTTCTTTCTGTGTGTAATCTGTTTATTCTTTCATCACTGTCCTCTAAAGCATGCATACATTGAGTCCACCATTTGAAGCTGTAGCACTGTTTCTGTTAAATATAAATAATTGTTATAACAGATAATTATTTTATAATTATCATACATTCTGAAAATGTTTCATGTGTTTTGTAGACAAGACAATCCTAAGAATAGCAAATTTCAACCATATGGGGCCAGTCAATGTAACTACCTTCCAAATAGTAACTAACTGACTGGTCTTCGAGGCATTGACCAGGGTCCTGGTACATCTAGCTTTCTCACTCTCCTTTTATCCTACACAAGGACACACACAGGCCCACACATACCAACTGTTGTAGGAATTATCCTCCCCAACTGGAGAAAATTAGCCAGTGGATATCAGCATGAGAAAATTAAAAGTTCCAAAACTATTATAAAAATTACATGCAGAGCTGATTTTCAAGGAAGGCATGAGTTATTAAAAATGGGTAAGAGAAACAAATTGCGACAGCCCTCTTTGTTTTCCTTTTTGAATCATCTCTAGAGGCTTTTTTGGCCTGAATAAATTTTTTAATTTTCTTGTTGTAAGGATTTATTGCCCATATTTTTGACTATTTTTATATAATATCTCAAATTCTTAGTTAAAATGCCTGACATGTTTGGACATTATTTGTGTTTCTAAATCTGTTTTGACATTATTTTAGGGCCTGTTTCTATTTTAGGAATCAGTAGAAAACATGTTAGGAAAAGTAATCAATATGAGGATTATTAAGAAAATATATATACATATATTCCTTTCAGTTGTTTTGAGCCATTTTGTAACCATAGAAAATAATGTTTATATTGATGACATTCTGATTACCAGGAAATTAAGGACAGGCTCTATCGGGGTCAAAAAAAGAAAAAAAATCCTAGTGAGGTAAGAAATAGCCTTGCACATTTGATATATGGACATTAATAGTTTCTTTTCTACTGATTATTTTTTATTTTATCTAGCCATGTACAGTTAATTGTTTTTTCTAATATTTGAAAGTTTTAATAAAATACATTTGTCAATTGATGCCTTATGAGATATGCCTATATTTACAAGTAGTACTTTCTACTTGGATGACAAATCCGTGGATAGACTTACCAGGACAGAGTGTCCAATTTTAGTAGGTCAAGTTAGATTTTCATTTTTTTGACCCATGGTATTTCATGAGCAAGCAGGAGTCAATCTCAAAAGTCATATAGGCACTCCTGCCAGATATGACCCTAACTACAACCCGTATTACATAGTCTTTTTATTATCATAGGCAGCAGAAGGAAAAATGTGTTTCTTGTAAAATTTTAAGGACAGATACTTCTTTTTTTCCAGTTTTAAGGCAGTTGTTAACAAGGGCAAACACATAATCAAGTAAAAGGAATGCAGAGCTTTGGACCATGCAGTACACCAGCAGGTACCCGGACGTAGGCTAAGGCACGTCTTTGTTAGTGATCTTACACTGCAGCTGCTATTATGGTTACAGATCTTTCCAAAACACCTCTAAACTCCCACTCAGGTATTTCAGGTCTTTCAATAAGCAGTTCACTTTTTGTGGGGCTTGTCATGCAAGTCTCCAAATTTTCTTATAACATCTCAGCTATAAAGTACATTTTAGTAAATCAGTCACGTTTGATTTGACTTCTCACTGTTTATCAAGGCAGTGCCTTGTCCTTCCATGTGAAAGTTGTTGGTCTGCTTCTCTGTCTACTATTGATTGTTGATTCCTATTACACTACAGCCTCCTGATAAAAATACTTATGTAACGTATATGAATTAGTAGTTAAATGCACTTTTATGCTTCATTTGCATAATTCTCACAACATAATATTTCTGTACAACCTATTCATTAATTGGCCATATGTTTTGTTTATATTTTATATTTTGTTTATATCCCACATTTTGTTTATATTCTAAAGTTGTTTTTCTTTATTTATTCTTTATACCATTAAACATTTTGTTTATAAGCTTTCTACTCATAGCTATCTACTTTTGTAGCATGTGTCTAATTGATTTAAATTATAATATGGTGCTACATTTTGCTAAAAGACGAAGTTATTT
>NW_012145745.1:1555472-1556718 GCF_000956105.1 Propithecus coquereli
CATAGCGTTACCTTTGCTTAAAGAAATTCATTCTGGATGGTTGTTAAAAGGCTCCAATCTAAAAATTATAACCAGGACTTTTCCTAGGGCTAAAGCTAAAGGTAGGTTTATACTACCAACTTTCTGATTGCTGGTCTAAACCCTGGACTGGGTCAAATGATCACCGACTAAGTCTACTTAGTCTACTAAGTTTCCCCCTCACAAGGATGGAGGAGTGGTCATATGATTGTCATGCTGAACAGAGAGCCTTCACATCTGGCTCTCTCTGAGAGGAGCTAGTCAGGGTGACGTACCCTACTGTCCAAATGAGCAGTAAAGTTTAATGTTTTCCCTAAGGGAATCTGCATTTCAACAAGTAATAAAGTACTGGCCAATTAATGAAGAACTGATCTACAAGAGTAGGACTTTGTGTAGTGTTGAGCCCACTGGGTTAAAGTACATAGGAGGACAGGAGAATTTGCAGTTTCCAAACTGCGGAGGAAACACATGCTTCCCTTGGCCACACTGGTAAGTGGGTGGCGGCACTGAAGGTTTCTTATACTGGCTGTTCTACAAGAATGGAGAAAGAGACGATAGATGCTAATTTATTTTTCTGTTGTTCAGCCATTTCTGGCTCTACTCTCTTCTGTGAATATTAATCCCACCTCCCATCTTACACTCATACATCTCTTTTTGGAGAGAGTAAAACTCATGCCAAAGAAATGTCCTATGAAAGGACTTAGTTCTCTGTTGATAATCCTGAATTGATTATTCTAGAGAGGCAAGTTATGAGAAAAATCTCCTATGTCCTAGCCAATGTCTGCTTGCTAAAGAGAGGTGAGCAAAAAATAGTAGCCAATGTGCAAATCAAACAATTTTTTTAGCCTTTATAATAATAACAAAAATATATTAACTAAAGATAGTTTGGCTTAGGGTAAAAATCACTTCATTTTTCTGAATAAACTTTGTTCAGTGAAGACCTTCAGTGATCCCACTGGGGCACATGGAGTGAATGTGAGGGCTGGATCTTTCTACTTTGCTCTCAGACACATTCCTGCTGATAACCCAAGTTTCAGCTGAAACTTTACCCCTGACAGAGTGCTTAGGCGATCAATATCAGGGATTTAGAACAAAGCTCACTCTTTAGTAAATCATCTCTGCAGTTTCTAGACCATTTTTTGTAGACTTCAGTGATTCTGTTGCTGCAAACATCGTATAGCATATTTCGACTAGTAGTTACTTGGTCAGACATAATAAATACTATTAT
>NW_012145745.1:1560758-1570413 GCF_000956105.1 Propithecus coquereli
TATTGTATAGAAAACAGACAGATCTTTTAACTCATTGTTGATAAAAGTGTCTTATTGCAGCAAAGAATAGATTAGGCCTGTCGAAGTCAATGACATTATCGTTACCTCTTGCTGCAGTCACTAGCAGAAATGATTTCATTTTAGAAGAAAAATGAAAAAGCACTCTTGGGCTAATATGCTGTGATTAAACTACCTGAAGAATTTTTTTCTCACTATTGTTTGGAGGTTAATTTACTTTTCCTTAATAAATGTTGTCATTTTTTTCCTTTGAGTACATAGAATCAGAAACATGGTTGATGGAGGGACTCAAGATCACGACGAGTATAAAATCTACAGATAGTTTTTCTTAAGGCAGAATGTTTACACATGATGCCAAAAGGGCAGGGCTTACAAGAAACAGTGTTCAAAGGGGCTTGGCATTGAGATAATTTGCCTAGTGGACTTTATGTATTTACGGTTGGTTTTGAAGCAAGCTACTTATCTATACTTCTTGGAAACCGGGAAGGTTTCAGGAGGAGTAATTTAAGGATTCCTTTCTGCTTATTTTCAGTTTGTTTCCTCTTGTCCCAGAGGATTTTGTGATAGAAGAATAGGCAAAGTATGTAATTTATTAAGCTTATCTAAGTGGAAAGCAGAGTCCAGAAAGCTTTTTATACTTTCCCATTTAATTCACATTTCCCATTTAAATCTCTTGAGATAGGCACTGTTATTGTTATTAAATATCATTCCCCTTTCAAAGATGAAGAAACTGATGTATGTGAAGTCTAAGTAGCTTGTTTAAGAAGGTACAAGTTGTAAGTTTCAGAGTAAGGATTGCAATGCACCTTTTTAGGATTTCACACAGATGTACAATAGAGGAGCCTGGGCTCTGGAGGTGTACTCTTGGCTTAAAAATTAAGTATATCAGGCCGGGCGCGGTGGCTCACGCCTGTAATCCTAGCTCTCTGGGAGGCCGAGGCGGGCGGATTGTTTGAGCTCAGGAGTTCGAGACCAGCCTGAGCAAGAGCGAGACCCCGTCTCTACTAAAAAAAAAAAAATAGAAAGAAATTAATCAGACAACTAAAAATATATAGAAAAAATTAGCCGGGAATGGTGGCGCATGCCTGTAGTCCCAGCTACTGGGGAGGCTGAGGCAGAGGGATTGCTTGAGCCCAGGAGTTTGAGGTTGCTGTGAGCTAGGCTGACGCCACGGCACTCACTCTAGCCCGGGCAAAAGAGTGAGACTCTATCTCAAAAAAAAAAAAAAAAAAAAATTAAGTATATCAAAGCATCATGTTGTACATCTTAAATATATACAATTGAAAAATAGAAACATCTTGCCCTTTGAGTTCTGTTGTTTATTAATTGTGTCAGTTTGGGTAAATTACTAAACTTTTCTGTGTCCTAGTAACCTCAAATGGGAATAGTAATTATTTTACGTATGCAAATGATTTAGGACTTAACATATAGGAAATAATAAATATGAATTATAATACTAAAATTTCTTCAAAGAATTTTATTATGTATTCAGTATAGTGATCATATAAATTACATGCATAAATACAAGTATTCACACTTTCATATTTGAAATATTTCAAGACTTTATTATATCCTAAACATAATATATGTCTTATATTTTTATGCAGAATAAGAGGAAAATGCTATGTTTTCTTTGATAACATAAAATGTCACTTTTTCACACAACATGCAAATGCTTTATTTCTAAAGGCCAAATCTAAAGGTGCTGTCTAACTTGATTTATTTGGGCCTATTTTAATCGGGACTGTTTTGCCATACAAACTAAATTGCTTTAAGGAGGATCTCTCTCTGGGAAGTGTATTATCATCTTGGCATCGTATGTCTGTTGAAGAGCCTAATTTATGCTCACACAGCAGGATGCTTCCTTCACTGTAATTGGCCTTCTTTTAGCTCCTGTCTTCTGTATAGGGCAGGACCTTGGTGGGAAGAAGGGGAAAAATAACCCAGACATTGTCATGGCACAAATAGTACCATGGCAAAGGATAAGCGGGTATGCACGAATGCAAGTTAAAGAGACTCTGCTCACATAACTCAGAGGTAGCTTCCTTTTGGTTAGCCTCCCAAAGCAATCCAACTTATGCCAATGGTTAAGTCTATAGGATCAGAATAACCATGAGTAATAAATACCGTGTGGAATTTGGTAGATTTTGCAACTTCCATCCAAGTCTTTGCCTCACAACGTTCCAAGAAATGGCAGCTATCTCGTATAGCTGAGCAGAAAGAGTTTGAGAGCAGGTAGGAGACTTACCTGAGGTTCTGTACCTTATTAGTTAATGGTGGAACCATGGATTCCAGAACCCAGTTATTCCCATTACAAATCCTCCCTCTGATCAATATTAAAAATGGTTTTGAATTACTAGCCAATGCACCAATGCTTATGGATGATTCGTAACACATGATGAAGAGCATTCAGGGAAGATTTCACAAGGCTACCAAGCATTGAGCCTGAATAGGCTATTATGGATAAACATGATAAAGGGCAAAGGTAACAGGAGTAACTTGGCTTTTTTTTACTGTAAGGGTTGATTTGAGTTAGGGAGATCAAAGTTAAAATACATTCGTGGCAATCTGGAAGAGAGAAGGAGCATGTCAGATAGTAGAATGAAAATGGGTGGCTAGAGTTAGAAATGCACATTGATGAATGGTTGGGGGAATTAAGGTCAAAGATGTGGGTAGTTTTCTTGGCTTACTTCTTGGGCCTCCTGTCTCTGGTTGCTGCTGTTGTTTCCTAGAAGTGGGCATATAGAAACACTCATATGATGGATAGACAATGACTCAACTATGACATTTAGATAAACAATAGACATGTTTTTAAAAAACAGCAAGATTTTTTTTCTTGTGTATTTCTATCTAGATGCAACAGGGTAAATATATGTGTAAAGTCTGCTAAACACTGAGGGAAAAATAAACAACTAGCAATAACCCAGGAACATAACAAGGAAAGAGTATGAACTAAAATAAAATTTTAACCCCCTCCCAGCCCACTGAATGGACCCCTTCTTCGCCAAGGGGACCATAGAAAAACTTTAAGCTAAGTTGCTGGCCATGAGGAGAAGGGAGGTCAGACACCTCTGAAGACAAAGTTTAAATCACACCTACTGGTCATCAGTTTACTTAACAGATCATCTGAGTCTCATTCTATGTCCAGTGGTTTGTCTCCGATTGACAGACTTCCTTATTTTAACTTAAACTATTCCAAGCCTTTAGAAAAAGCTTCATTTCTTTAACCAATTACAAATCAAAGAATCTTTAAACCCACCTAGAATCTGTAAGCCTGCTTCGAGATGTCCTGACTTTTCAGGCCAAACCAATGTATGCCTTCCACGTATTGATTTATTACTTTATGTGTAACTCCCGTCTCCCTAAAATGTATAAAACCAAACTGTTACCCAACCACAGCAGGACCTCTTGCTCAAGGTCATGGTTGCACATATTCGACTCGGAATAAACCTCTTTAAATTATTTTACAGAGTTGGGTTCTTTTCCATTGATGAGAGCAAAAGGAGGTCAAGAAAGTGAATGTAAAGGAATATAATGATTTATAAAACTTGTCATGTCCCATCACAGTTAGTGGGAAAAGTAATACGTTTTCACACAACGCCACCTCTGAACTCAAGACTTGGTGGCAGATGGAGCACTTCCATTGTACCCTTCTCTCTAGTCCATCTTCCTCTCTCCAACTTATGGAATAAAATAAAAGCATTCATAGAGCAAGGAAAAAATCCTGAGGAGAAAATGTCCACTCTCAGAGCCAGACAGGCACAGTTGCTGCTGGCCGTGCACATTTCACAGCTTGGTGCTTCGTTCTGCAGCTGCCAAGTATATCTCAAGAGGGACTGTAAACACTGTTGGCCTGCGAGGGGTAAGGGATCCAGAAGGCTGACAGAGTCCACGCACTGATTGCCAGCAGGGAACGGGGACATGCCAAATTCTGATTGAATTACACCCATGTGACACTTCCTACTGTAATCACACCCTCCTTTTGCAGAGGCCGGGCTGAGACTAGAAAAGCAACTACTGTGAGTCAATGTCATTAGAGATGGATGGTTTCGGTGCAGAGCCCAGCTCAGCAGGTGTTGTGAGAGCTGGGTCAGGAGTATGTGTGCTCCACGTGGGGCTTGCCTGAAAGGGCTGTCTAAGCTAACAGATGGAAGAAAGACAAATGTTTTTCCAGAAATGTGCCCCGTGCTAAATAATGATTAGATTTTAATGAGCTATAGCAGGAATCAAATGCTCTAAAAAATGAGGGTTTTAAAAAGTCTCACTGGGCAGGGCACATGTAAATACATAAAGCAATGCAGGTGGGGGTGGCTTGGATTTTTTTTTTTTTTAACTTTGTTCAATATATGAATGAAAAATCTCAAGTTCAAGATGTTTTCATGTAATCATCTTTCAAATATTTTTAGTATATGTACTCTCAGAGTTTCATCTCCATTTTCTCTAATTTCCTCCTTCCACTTATTTCAGCTGTAGCTTTCTAATACTGGGCATGATGTCATTAAACCAGAACACACTCCCTGCGCTACCCTGTGTGCACTGCAGGGTGCTTAGCCGTGGTGGACAAGGACTAACATTGAGTTTGTATTAAACTCAACTGGGGAATGCAAAAGGCATTTTTCAGCTTGAACCTCAACCATGAATTAACTCTTGCTTCCAAAAGGAAAGTTGGTTATGTCAGGAAATGGAAATATAAAAAGTAAAGATACAGAATCTTTAGATTACCTAAGAAGTTGCTCTTCGATTGGCTGGTTTCCTAGCAAAATGCTGGTTTGTCTCCTATTTTAAAAACTAATTTTTCCACCTTGATTATCTTGTTACTTTCTCTGAAGTTTCTTTTTATACTATTGTAGATATATACAAATATAATTATTAATACTAGCATTTTGCTAGGAAGAAAGGTGTCCCCAGAAATCAATAGTTATATAATTGAAAGCCATCTTAATGATTACACCAACGATAACAGAAAATAACCTACAAATAATAGAGGGCATTTCAAAAAAGGCCGTGGTGTGGCTTATAGTCCCAACTACTTGGGAGGTTGAGGCAGAAGGATCTCTTTAATTCAGGAGTTCAAAGTTAGCCTGGGCAACATAGCAAGACCCTCTTTCTGAAAAATATAATAAGGCATATATTCAAACAATGAAACAGTGACTGTGAGAGGTGAGAGAAATGGACAGTGGAGGGCCAAAAGGCAATAGCAGAATTCAATGGTAAAGGAATCTAAGTTGTACCCAAATGGATGGTTACGAGGGCACACGTATGGAGGCTTCATATTTATTCATTTGTTTATATTCATTGGGAGATAAAATATTCATGATGTTTGCTTGAGACTTAATAAAATTCCAAGTTAAATAGCCCCTTTTATTATGTTTTATGTGATATTTGAAATTGTAACCCCTCACTGATGGTGCCAATAAGCATTCAGATAAACTTATTGGGCTAAGTCCACGCTTGCCAGAGTGTGGCTTACAGAACAGCTGGTCCCTCACAGGGCAAGTACAGAAATTGAAAGTAGGTGGGTAGAAATTTTAGAGCAATTTGACTGGGTAATTTTATGTCTGCTGAATCAAATGACAAACAATTTGGGCTATGTTTCATGTGTCTATTTTAATTTTTTAGAATTTCATTTTTATATTTTACAATATTATAAATCTATGAAGAATAGGGAATAAAAACGTCCCTTGTCTCTTACATAATGCTAACTTAATAAGGCTTTATTCTGACGGTGCATTCCACAATTATTTGTGCACATATGCATGTTTACTTCGAAGGCTAGTGCTTAAAAAGGAAAACCAAGATGAAATTTATCATGTCATGGTCTCTTGGAAGAGGTTTTAAAGAACACAGTGTCTGTTTCCCAAAGCTGTCTCTGAGGAAGCTCAACTGTTGGGGGAAAGAATGAATATTAAACCTGAAGGTCAGAGAAAGTGGTCAGTATCTTATGATATAAGCAACAGCCGATGTGGAAACCCTGCATCTTATTACCTGTGCACACCGCAGTAGAACACTTCGTGTTATTGGGGGTGGGGGAGCTTCATTTTATACCATTTAAAAT
The DNA here is from genome assembly GCF_000956105.1 of Propithecus coquereli. Lineage (NCBI taxonomy): Eukaryota > Metazoa > Chordata > Mammalia > Primates > Indriidae > Propithecus > Propithecus coquereli. Next base: position 1,566,832 of record NW_012145745.1, read on the forward strand.
TGGAGATATTAACATCAGTACAAAAAGGATACGACTGTTTTCTGGATATAAATTGGCTTGACTTCTGTTTTAGCAATGCGTAGTGATCTTTTATTAACGTCACTTTCTTTCCTCTTCAGATTTTTTCCTTCCCTTTTCTATACTTTTCTTGTCTTCTGTCTCTTCTTTTTCTGTATCCGTCCTTGCTTGTTGGGAATTAGAGAATTATGGGCTTAAATTTTTATTAACTAGAAATGCATTCAGACTAGATTGCCACTCGCTAAAAATATCATTGGTGATACATAGTTTGACATTTGTGGGCATATAAATATAGAGTAATATATGTGTTAATATTTTCCAACTTACTTAAAACCAAATCTGACTCTCCTGTGGAGCCAGTGTCAAATTTTTTGCAAATCCTCGGGGAAGGGTATTTGTATATACCTACAGTAACATTATGAAAAGAAACGTAATAGAAAGTAACAAGATGATTATTGTGAGGAGATTAGTTTTTAAAATAAGAGCCACTTAATTTCAAGTTCCTTAGTGAAAAAGGATCCAGAAAAGTTAACTATTTTTGACATATTGATTTGTAAATATGAGGACTTGATTCTTACCCGTGTTGTGTACAGACTGTTGAACTTTACAGGGTTGCTTTTTATTTCTGGCCAAACAAGTTTTTCTGTTATTGTTCAAATTATCTCCAGCAGTGGTTCCCAGGCCTGGCTAATTATCGGAATTGCCTGGGGAGTTACCAAATAAAAATCTTTGGAGGTAAAACCTGGAAATTCTTAAACTCCAGAATCCTTAAAAATCCTTTACAGGTGATTTTGATGAACAGTCAAGTTGGGGAAGTGTTTGTCTAAAGGCAAAGTCCTCAAAGAGATAAAAACCAAGTTAACATTTTTATAAGCATTCTAATTCAAAATTCCATTCCTATTCGAAGTTCTACAGCATCTTCTTGAGACATTGAGTACATATTCTGCATAGACCCCTCAATTATAAGCTCCTTAAGGATGAGGACACAATTTTCTTCTATTTTTCTTTCCACATGGTTATTACATTGCACTGAGATAAGCATTCAGTTAGCTCTGCTGAATAAAATGACATTGTCAGGGTAAAATGTGGCTAAATAAGAGGAACAGAGCATCAACCAGAGGTGGTACAAAGGTTATTACACCCCAGAGGTGTATTTGGGCAGTCAACCGCTGGTGGGAACTGTGGCTTTTCTGAGAATTCCTTACCAATGGGAAATTCTTAGTGGTTTTATACATTTCAAAAGTAGGACAGAGATTTATAAAAACCCTAAGAGATTATCTAAAGCATCGTTTCCAGAAAAAAAAAACAACCCACATTTTAAGTCAAATAGGTAATTGATAACTCATATACTCTAATTTGAAAAACCTCCAGAGAAAAATTCTTAAACTCACACAAGTACTATTTCCAAGTCCCTACACACAATTGTCATTATTTAAAAGGCAGACTCACTGCTGGTGAATTCCACATGTACAACAGTAACTAATTGGGGCAGTCATTTTAAGAATATTTCACAACTTTAAAGCAGTCATAATTTTACATAATATTTTATTTGATAAATATAACTAACTTTTCAAGCTCCAGTAACCTAGAGGGCTACTCAGTGACTAAGGGCAGGTAGCATACGCAGTGTGGGGTACACTGGACAAAGGGAGGGTTCATATCTTGGGCAGGACACCCTGAGATTTCATCACACTACTCAGAATGATACACAATATAAAACTTAGGAATCATTCATTTCTGGAATTTTCCGTTTAATATTTTCAGATCACTATTGATTGTGGGTAACTGAGAACACAGAAAGTGAAACTGTGGATGAGGGGGGACTATTGTGCTATCTGCCAAATATTATATATATGGCAGGGAGGTAGCAGATCAAAATGGTAAATTTCTTGATGATGCAATTTTAGGTTCTAGTTAAGGGGAGAGAGAGAGTAAACAAATAAATATGTCACATGTCACATAGTGAGCATTGTGACACAGAAGACTAAAATAGAGGAAGTGTGGCAGAATAAGAGACAGGCACGATTCTTTCACAGTGCAGTTAGAGAAGACATTCCAACATGGCAACAGTTGAGCAAAGATGAGGACAGGAGGGACCAGGTTATTTGATATTCAGAAGAAGAGTTTTAACAGAGGGAACTACAGTTGCTATGGCTCTGAATTAGGACCATGCCTGGCTTGAATAAGGAGCAGCCAGGAGGTGGGTGTGGCTAGAGCAGGAAAGCAGTCCAAGTTGACTAGTGGAAAAGCAGCCAAGGGCCAGGTTGTCAAAGGATTTATAGGGTGTGATAAGGCTTTGGCTTTTATTCTGTGTGAGCTGGGAAGCTACTGGAGGATTTTAAACAGAAAATGACATGACCCGACTCCTATTTTCAAAGGCTCACTCCTCCTCTGTTTGCAGAACAGACTACAGGAGGCAAGGGAGGTGTGGGAATCGAAATTCAGAGTGATTTTTCCTCAGGACTGTTAAAACCTTACTCAGCGACATTTGAGCATTTTCTTTTGCTGGTAAATTTGATATGTCTTATTTTCATTTTGTTATGGGCAGATTTTTTTTTTTATTACTGATAGGCTTTTAGGATATTTTCCTTGTTTTTGTGCTCTGAAATGTAATAATGATGTCTTTTGGATAATGATACACTTGTGTTTAAAATTTATCTTGCTCAGCATTTTATTGAGATTTTAGTTTAAAAGACATGTCTCTTCAGCTCTGAAAAGTATTTTCTTTTATTTCTGTAAACACACTTTTCTTCTCATTTTCTTCCATTCTTTCTAGAAAATTTATTATAAAACTTTCTGTTTTAAACTTCGATGTCTTATATTTTTTGTTTTTCTTATTATAGAGTTTAGAAAAGTGTTTTGTATCTCTGACTTTATTAAAATAGGAAGACCAAGGTAGAATAAAAAGATTATATGTTTCAAGAAAAAGTGCTGACATCTTTAATCTTTTGTGTAAAATTGAGTAATATTCTAATGTGTTTAATATGTATGATTTTCATAAACCTGCACCAGTCTGCTGTAATACTATCCAATTTATACCCTTCTTACTCCTAATTTTTAACTTATTTCACAGGGATCTCAGAAAATAAAATAAATTCGCTCTGTAAACCCAACCCATTTTAGTAATGTCACTGTCTTTAAGGGAGAAGAAAACGGTCTTTGCTCAGTCATTTCAGACTATTTGGATAATATACTATAAGCTTGTTTTGATTAAATCCTTCCCTGAATTGTGCCTCTGTACCTCTCAGCTTTGAATCTATCAGTTTGTACAATATAATCACTTCATCCAAAAGTTTCTTTAAGATGACAACTGAAAATCATTTGATGTAAATGACAAACTGCGGAATTATTTTAGAAGAGAGTTCTCTCTTGGATTTTGGACATGGGCTTGATTTTGTGATTTCAAATAGGACCTATAGAGATCCTCATCTACTTACCATTTAATTAGAAAAAGAAAAACAAAAATTAGGAGCAATTCTAAAACATTAAGTTGATAAATTTGGAATAGTGTATAGGATTTTAAAATGAGTAGACAAATATAAACAAAGTAAATTTAGAACAGCT
>NW_012145745.1:1571963-1576268 GCF_000956105.1 Propithecus coquereli
TCAAGGCATGCCGGAAACATATTAATAGATATCTTTCTTTGAGTTGGCCTGGTCATTTTATATCATTTCTTATTCTTATTTTTTCACAGTACTTCTAACACTCTGTTTTATTTCTTTAAAGGTCTTAAATATCATTTTAACCAAAAAAAAAAGTATCTGATAATTTTAATTTTTTCAGGTTTTGTTGTATTTTGATGACTTCCGTCATGGTGGCGTGTTTCCTTGTGTCTTTTGTGATTTTTGCTTCTGAGTTATATTATTTGAACATTAATTTGTAGAGATTCTTTGAGGTCTAAATTGAAATTATTTTCTTCCAGAGAGATCTATGTGCTTCTGCCATGCATTAGAGGGTGATAACAGTCTGGAATTAGATATGAGAATTGTAGTTTTTGGCTTCTAAGCATTTCTGTTATCTATCATCAGTTCAGTCATCTTTTCATGCATACAATTTTATATTTTTATCAACCATGAAGAATTCTTTATCATGAGTATTTTTTCTGGATATGTAGTATGCATACTGATAGAAACAGAAACCAGGTAAAAAAGAATGAACTATTTTGATCAGGGGAAGGTGCTAATCATTCAACCTCAACCACTTCTGGCTCCTTGGACTGAAGCATGTGGAGAGAAGGTACATGCTGGAATTCTCTTTGGAAACAGTAGACTTAGTGAATGCAGGTGGTACTCAGATTTTATCCAGGCCTGCTGTGACAGAGTAGAGGATTTTTGATGTTGTTTTTTATTTGTTTTATTTCTAATTCAGAAGAAATGGAAAGAAGTATTTTTGACAAAACCGAAGTCATTTTCTCCAAATGTCTTTATGAATTATAAAGATGATAATTTTATCTCTGTCTTACTGAGTTCTACATCTGTCTCTCAATTGAGTCTGAACATGAGAGAAGACAGGGGTGAATGATTTTAGACATTTCCTCCTTAAATCTTATTTGCTTGACATTAACAGTGCTATGTAGGTAAATTTTGGTTATCAGTTTTTCATTATATCAGTCCTTTTCTTATTTTTAACAACTCTGTGACATAACTTTCAGGCTTGTTTTTTATAAACATAGTGTTTCTGGATTTTTTAAAAATGTAAATTATGTTTCTATCTTAAATTGCAATGATTATTCCATTCATATTTACTGGGATTACTGATATATTTGGACTTATGTCTATCATTGTATTTTATGTTTTTTATTTACCATAATTTTTTCTAGCTTATTTTTCTTGTCTTCTACTAATTTCATAGTGTTTTATTTACTCCTTTTATTTTCTCCATGCATTTGATTTCTATTTTTTAGTAGTTTTTCTTAAGTTTTTAGCATTTGAATATACTTATCATATTAAATAGCATAAGGAAAGTCAATATCTCTATTCTCTTTTCGAGCAATAAAAAAACCCTCGGAATTCTTTAGATATGAACTGTCTCACTGCTCTCTTTCAACATGTTTGTTTCATTCATTAAATACATTCTTATTGAGTTCTTACTGTATGCTTAGCATTGTTCTAAATCCTGGTAACACTGCTGTGAAATCAATACAGTCGTAGATGTTAAATTCTGTTGGTGGGTGAACTTTTTGTCTATTGTTTTAATTCTACTTTGTTTAATTTCTCAAGTAGTCATTATTATTAACCTCGGGATTGATTTACAATTACCAATCATTACCTGTTGTTCCTTTCTTATGACAGTAATTACCTTCTTGCAGAATTAGACTATCAATGTTCTTTTAATGAGAATCTAGGAGTAACAAATTCTCTCAGGATTTTTTAAAAACGTCCTTGCTTTCTTTGCTTTCTTGTCTGAAAGTAGAGCTGGGCTTAGATTTCTAGGTAGATAATTATACATTGTCTTCTGGCATCTATTGTTGCTAAGGAGAAGTCTGCTCTCATTTTAATTATAATTTTTAGGATGTAATATTTTATCTCTGGTAATTTTTGAATTTTCTCTTATGTTTTATTTTCTGCAATTTTGCTTCTGTTTCTAGGTGGTATATTAGTGTTCAGTCATCTTGCTCGGGACTTACTGTGATCCTTTTTACTCAAATCTTTATTTATGAAAAATTCTCCACTATTAAGTTTCCGTATATTGTTTCTTTCTAATGATTTCTATTAACTCTTCAAATTGTATTTTAGATTTTATACTTCTATCCTGATATTCATTGAATTCTATTTCATATTTTTATCTTTATGTCTTTTATTGCTGTGTTTTTTTCTTCTGTCTCCTTATCCACATATTCTTTTTTCAAATATGTCTAGTCCACTCTTTAACATAAGTTTTTAAAAATGAGTGTTCATTTTAATGGTTATATTTTTTATTCCCTAAATTTATGCTTGGTTCTACTTTAAAACTGTCTTTTTCTTTTTTCAAAATAGCCTGCTGGTGTATTATGTTCTTATTCCTTTCTTCTATTTATTTTATGTTATACTGCCCTTCAGATTTTTGTATAATCTTTAATTCTCTCATTTGTTGTTTATGCTGATTTCTTGATGTTTTAATCTCAGGTGGTTATTTTTTGACTCTTACTTAAATTTAGATTGTCAAGCCCAGACTGCACTGGTGTTCTTTAAGAGGATAGTTTTGAGTTTGACTCTTTTCTAGGTCAATTTCTATACCTACCTGACATGGGTAGTATTCCAAAACCCAGTGGCTTAAAACAACAGCAACTATGTATGTATCTCACAATTCTGGAGGTTTGCAATTTGGGCAAGGCTAAGTTGTGTCATTTTTCTGAGACAGGTGGGCTCCTTTACACCTGGTCAGAACCCAGGTCAACTGGGGGGACTACTTGTTTGGTTGGGTGGTGCAGCCGAGATGGATGAACTCTGCTGCACAGGGCCTTTCATCCTCACTGGCTAGACTGGCTTCTTCACAGGGTAATCACTCCATGAGGAGAGCTGACAATTTCCAGTGAGCAAGCAATCTTTAAGTCCCTGCATGCATCATATTTACTATTATCCTCTTATCCAAAGCAAATTATGTGGTCAAACCTAAATTCAAGGGATGGGGAAATACACTCCACTTCTTGATAGGCAGAGCTGCAAAATATTGTGGCCATTTTTGCTTTGTACTAAGGTTGTGCACATTTGACCTTAGAAAAACAAAGACTTGGAGTTCTGATTTCTTGGAGGTCACTGCTTTTCCTCCTACAGCTTTAGGCACATAGTAAGTTTTCTCATAGAGTTTTAATCTATATTTTAATTGTGACTCCAGTAACAACTTCTGCTATGGACTGAATTGTGTCTACACTCCCAGCCATTCATTCGTTGATGCCCTAACCTACAATGTGATGGTATTTGGAGATGGGGCTTTTGAAGGTCATTAGGTTTAGATGGATGAGGTATAAGAGTGGGGCCCACATACTAGGATTAGTGTCATCATAAGAAAAGATATCAGAGAACTTGCCAAGTGAGCACACAGTGAGGTGGAAGCCATCTACAAGCCAGAAAGAGGGCCCACCAGAACCCCACCATGCTGGCACCCTGACTTAGACTTCTAGGCTTTAGAACTGTGAGAAAATACATTTCTGTTGTTGAAGCCACTCAATCCTTTGTCATTTTGTCATGGCAGCTGGAGCTGACTAATGCAACTTTCCATCCTGTGACAGCCTGGCTGCCTGGTTTTCTCTCTCTATTTTGGTTTTAAAACTCGTCTTATCCTTCTTATTTGACTCTCCCAGTGAGACTCAGACTCTGTAACTGTTCCTATCTCGGACTTTTGAGTTTTTTCTTCACTTCTGGTATCTGGATATTTCATTTTTTATGTGTTCTAAAATTTAGTTAATAATGTATTTCAAAAATATGTTCTATTTTGCTAAGCTTTTTTTGTACATTTCGGGCAACATCTCTGTTCGATATATTAACTGAAAATCTGGTCTGGCCACATTAATTGTGATTCAGAAATAGTGGATTCTGAGGTTTCTAAATGGATAGGTGACACAGTTACAGAAAGTAGCTGTGGCAGACATGTTATTAAGAAGGAAGGCAGTTATTTTACGGAATAACAGCAAGGATCCAGGGAGTCTTTAGTGCTGTTCTGTCCAATATGGTAGTTACTAGGTATATATGGCTATTTAAATTAATTAAAATATAATTAAAAATTCTGTTCCTCAGGTTTACTAGCCATAGCTTAAGTACTCAATGGCCACATGTAACTACTATCTTCAATATTGTACAGACCAAGGAACATTTTCATCATTTGAGAGAGTTCTGTAGGGCGGTGCTGCTCTAGTGCATCTGCTGAGTATCAGAAGAGATAAGGGCATGATTGGGACCATATATCCACTTGACCTGTAGAAGGAGATTAATTTT
>NW_012145745.1:1579548-1580613 GCF_000956105.1 Propithecus coquereli
AAAGAGTGATAATTTGACATGTTCTTTCCCAATTTAGATACCCTTTGTTTCCTTCTCTTGCCTGATTGCTCTGGCTAGGACTTCTAGCACTATGTTGAGAAGAAGTGGTGATAGTGGGCATCCTTGTCTTGTTCTAGTTCTTAGGGGAAATGCTTTCAACTTTTCCCCATTCAGTATGATGTTGGCTGTGGGTTTGTCCTATATAGCTTTATAATTCTGAGATATGTTCCTTCTATGCCTAGTTTGTTGAGGGTTTTTATTGTGAAAGGGTTGCTGGATTTTGTCAAATGCTTTTTCTGCATCTATTGAGATGATCATATGGTCTCTGTTTTCACTTTTGTTTATGTGGCAAATCACAATTATTGATTTATGTGTGATGAATCATCCTTATATCCCTGGGATGAAGCTCACTTGGCCCTGATGGATTATTTTTTGATGTGCTATTGAATCTGGTTTGCTAGTATTTTATTGAGAATTTTTGCATCTATATTCATAAGGGATATTGGTCTGTGGTTTTCTTTTTTTGTTGTGTCTTTTCATGGCTTTGGCATCAAGGTGATACTGGCTCCATGGAATGAGTTGAGAAGAATTCCCTCCTTCTCAATATCTTGGAATAATATCTGTATTATGAATACCAGGCTTTCTTTGTAAGTCTGATAGAATTTGGCTGTGAATCCATCTGGTCCAGGGCTTTTGTTGTTGTTTTGGGGAAGTTTTTAATTACTGTTTCTATTTCACTGTTCATTATTGGTCTGTTCAGGATTTCTATTTCTTCCCAGTTGAATCTTGCGAGCTTGTGTGTTTTCAGGAATTTGTCCATTTCCTCTATGTTGTCTGCTTTATGTGCATAGAGATTTACATAGTATTTATGGATGATGTTTTGTATTTCTGAGGTACCAGAGTAATGTCTCCTTTTTAATTTCTGATTGAGCTTATTTGGGTCCTTACTCTTCTGTTCTTCTAATCTAGCAAGAGGTCTGTTGATTTTGTTTATCTTTTCAAAGAACCAACTTTTTTTTTGCTGATACTTTGTATTTTTGTTTATTTTCCTATTCATTTAGTTCT
>NW_012145745.1:1581308-1582614 GCF_000956105.1 Propithecus coquereli
AAGTATGCCCATCCCCCAGACAGTGTGCTCTTTCATTAGGTATGAATACACCCATCCCTTCCTCCCCCCCACCTGCCCAATCCCCCATGAATGTTAATTCCATACATGCACATAAATATTGATTGATTAGTACCAACTTAATGGTGAGTACATGTGGTGTTTGTTTTTCCATTCTTGTGATACTTCACTTAGAAGAATGTCCTCTAGTTCCATCCAGGATAAGTGACAAACATGTTGAATTGTCTGGGCTAGGAGTTGTGTTTTGCTTGTTGTTCCCATGTATACACTGTTATTAATATATTCTGATTTTTTTTAACAATGTATCCCTAGCTTTAATTAAGAAAATATGAGCACTATCATTATGGGCATACCTAAGGATACATTAAACAGATTTATGAAAAAGAAAAAAAATAGTTTAAAAACACACTAGTGCTAAGATACTACTTTTACCACTTTTTAAATCTATTGCAAATGATATTCTGGTTACATTAACATAGGCATATAATTTTATAAGAATCAGCAGAATTCTCAAATGAAAAATGTCTAGTTCAAAACTTTTGAATAGTTAATTTGCTTGAACTTTGCTTAACTATATCTCTCCATGACCATATAAATATTTACTATTTTATCTCCCTACTTCCTTGTAGGTTGTCATCAGTTCTCCTGTTTCACCTGTTACTAAGGTTCATCCTCTGTAGTTAATTCTTTGAGAACTCTTCATGTAGGCAATGATAGATTCTTCATACTGTTGTAATGAACTTCTTTACATAATATTTAGCATTAAAACTAAAATCACATTTACTTTTTTTTTGAGAGATTACTGTAATTCATGGAGGTGTGATAAAGGAAAGGAGATGTTCTCTTAACTCCCAAGTTCATGAGTTTCTGGACATAAAATTTGAGAAAAATATTCATTAAGAGTTATTTCCTTCTCTATTAGAGTTCTATGCATCTCTTTAATTCATTGGTTGGCAACATTTTATAAAACAAATTTCTGAAAGTCAGTCAATGCATCTGGATTTATAATGTCTAGAGTCTAAACACAACTTACAAGATAGACTAAACTTCAAGACATGATGTTAGGTAAAGAGTTGAGAAGAAGAAAAGATGACTGTGAGCTCTGACAAAAAGTTATGGGACCAAAGAAAGATCAGCAACATAGTCTTCTGGCTAGACACCAAGAGGTAAACCTGAGTGCTGATTTTATGTTCATAGAAATTATGCTAGAAAAGTGTGGCAAAAGTTAAATGTACACACCCATGTCAGCCTCCTATTTTTAACCCTCAGGTCTATCATCTAAAAAAAA
>NW_012145745.1:1586319-1588057 GCF_000956105.1 Propithecus coquereli
GCTCGTACCCGTTTGGAGGTAGAGGAAGATCATGACATAAATACGATGGAGAAAGTGCCACCAGAGAGCTGAGAGGATGATCCCAAGTGTTCAGGGACATGGAAGCCAAGGCAATAGTTTGTGGCAGAAGGAGCGAGACAAAGCCCAGATTTCATGGACAGTAAAGGTCACTGGAGACATACTCTTTGGATTTAACTGCAATGAGCTTGTCCATGACCTCGGCAAAAATAGTTTCAGTAGAGCAGTGTGGCCAGAACACAGATGTCAGGAGGTTGAAGACTCCACTGGAGGATTAAGTAGAGAAAGAGAGTGTAGACATCTCTTTCATAAAATTTGATCAAAAAATAGAAGAGAGAATAAAGGGAGCAGCTAGAGGAAGATATGACTTTAGTTATTTGTTTTATTATGAGAAAAACAAATGTTTCAATGCTGTTGTCGCGGTGGCAATGTAGGACACAGGCTAAAGTGAGCATATTATAGAGGGTGATCCCAGGGAAGGCTGGATGTATTAGGTGGCAGAAATGTAAAAGCAAGGTAGGCAACTTCAGCGTTGTAATAGGGAAAAAGAGGAAATTATAGTTGCACACGAATAAACGTGTAGCATCAAAAGAAGGAAGTTGAAGGAGTTTTTGTCTAATATTTTCTATTTTCTTTGAATTAGAAGAGAAAGGAAGGTTATAGTGTTGGAGGCTTAAAATAGCTGCTGTCAAGGACAAGAAATAGATGAGCCTGTGAGAGGGTTCGTGACATAACACGGGAGGGCCACCAACAGGAGGGGTTGGTCCCTTTCCCCCTCTGCCAGAGCTCAGTCTGAACTGTCCCACGTGTGACATATGTACTTCAGGAAGATGCTGTCAGACCCCTGTGTGCCATCAGAAAGTCCCTTTCCCCTGTGACATTCTGGTGAATGTTACTCAACCCAGATTTGTTTCTCACTGGGACTCCTGAGAAAAATAATTCTGCTAACCTCAGCAGCTCTTCCGTGCATACATCACTGAGGTAAAATAGGAGTAACGCAGGGTTTGGTACAAGGCAGACCTAGATTGGCATCTTGGGTTCTTTGTCACCTAGTGGTAATATCAAGGACTTCATTTTTTTGGATCTCATTTTCTATACAGTGCAGAGTTAAACACCTACCTTTCAGTGGTTGTTACAAGGATTAAATGAGGCAATATATGTAAAATTTCTGCCACAGAGGAACAGTAGGTGCTTGGCAATGATAAGTTCCCTCACTTGTATAGTTAAATGCTACTTCTAGAAGTTGTTACCTTAATAAGAGAGGAGATGACTAGGTTGAGAATTCGGAACAACGGTCTGCCAACGTTTAAAACTTTTCTTTGCTTTTCATGATTAAATTGTCAAACAATACTCCCGGAAGAGGTTTGTTTTAAGTATTTAAGTTTCTCACTTTAATAATCAGTGTGTGTTTGAGAAAGAAGAGACATTGTAGTGCTTTTAAACCCTGGCAGGTTGGTATTAATGCCAGGAAAAGAAAAAAAAACAGAACTGTCTGACTGAGACTGTTGAATCATACCTATTTTTTTTTTTTTTCATATCTCAACAGAATCATTCAGGTAGACCAGATAATGGCTTATAAAATAAAACCGTAATAACATTGACAAAAATTTCCTTCGAGTTATATCCCAGAGGTTTAGATTTTATTTTATGTATTATGTATAATTAGATGGACTTTTTAGGCATAGATACATTTTTTGATTAGCTGCCAAGCAAATCAAAT
>NW_012145745.1:1589263-1590739 GCF_000956105.1 Propithecus coquereli
GCTGTTGTTCAGTATTTCACACTGACCCAGAGCTGACAATAGTATAAAAGCCTTAAATTATTACTCAAATGAGTAAATGAGAGTCACTCTAAATAACAGAGCAGTAGATGGTCTAATTCAGAATTTAGATCCATTCCCTGATGCCAGTAAAAAGCTCCAGTGATCAAAACAGTGGCAAATTAGATTTCTGGGCACTTTTAAGCGTTTCAGATGTTGAGGTCACACTTCTTTATTAGCCCTGATTGCATTTTAAAATACATTGCTTTCTTTTCCTTAATGTGTGTTGATTTTTTCTTTCTCCTGTAGATGAATACCACTTAGCATGTAGTTGAAACAGGTCAGATGAAAAGTGGTGGGGCTTGAATTAAAGCAGTAGCCACAAGAGTTGAGAAAGGGGACTGATTAAAGATACATCCATATCTTTATCAGAGACATATGGAATTCACTGGGCGTGGGAGGAAAAAGGAGGGAAAAGGAAAATGTGGCTTCTAGTCTTTTTGTTTGGATGATTGGTTAAGTGGCAATGTTTTTCACTGAAACCAGTTATATAACACAAGAGGGAGGTTTAGAGGCAAAGTAGGAACTTCATTCTGTAATGTTTAGTATAAATTGCTCACTTGGTAGGATGTCACACAGGCTGTCAAATATATAGATTTGGAGCTTAGGTGGAGATAATGACTTGGCTGTCAAGAGTGAAAAGCTGCTAGTTGAAGTCATAACAATAAATCAGGTTTCTCAAGGAAAATAGCATGAGAAAAGGACAAAGATAAAACTCTAAGGAATAGTGAAAATTAAAGCGCAGCAGAGAAAATAAACCCAACTAGGAAACACGCTGAGCAACGGTCAGATTAAATCAGAGAAATTGGTGCTTTTAAGAGAGAAACCAAAGGAAGCCAAGAAAGGAATGGTCACTAGTGAAGAAAGCCACCAAATGAACAAACCCCTGTTGGATTTTGCATTAGGTAAATTCTGGTGACCTTAGAAAGAATGGTTTTTATGGACTGGTATTAAATTTGAAACCTGATTATGATGTGCAGAAGTGGAGACAGAGACTTCTCTTTTTGAAAGTTTGACACAGAAAGAGGGTTTTAGCTGGAGGAAGATAAAAGGCCCAGGTAGAATTTTTTTATAAGTTTAAGAAAGCTGAATTAATGTATTAATATATAGAGAAGGAAATAACCAGTAAAGAGGGAAAGGATGAAGAATAAGACAAAGAACATTAAATGATGGAGGTACAATTCCAGAACAGACCAGACATACTAAGATCTGGCATAAAGATGGAAGGATTGGATTTGGACAGGAGAGCTATGTCTTTCCTTAAGGAGAAAAGAAAAAGGTATATCTTTTGTAACAAATACATACTCCAGTCTCTTTTATTTTTGGTGAATAACATCACTACTGATGTAACTTCAACCTCAAAGAGATAAGCTAGTAAATACTTAACAGATGATGGTAAATAAATTCAGTCACACTAAT
>NW_012145745.1:1592355-1602357 GCF_000956105.1 Propithecus coquereli
TATCTTTATTTCAGTGTTTATAATGGCCTTACGGCAGTCAGAATGACAACATTTGATTCATTTGTATGGGATACAACCATGATACGCATTTTGGTGTTTCTCAATTTAGAGGCAGATGGTATTAAGTGAAAGCATTTGTGGGGGAGAAATAGGAATTTTGTGTAACTGTCAAAGTTCACAGCACTCAAAACCAAGCTGCTGATTGTGTTTCACAGCTCTCTCTTCACACAGTAGCTCTGACAATAAGGGTTCTTGGTGAAGGCATCCCAGCCAGTATACACAGCTCAAAGCTTACATATATCTGATGCTCATAGATACACACACAAACATACACATGTAGGAAGAATAAACTTTTTCTTCTAAAAGTCATGGTTTCTCAAATGTTAAAGAGAGGCAAAAGAAAGACTCTTCAAATGAATAAAACATACCGATTTATTTACCTCTTTTTTGCAAACACTGATTTTTCAGTTACTGATAGATGGGTGATGCTTAAATTTTACATCTCATTTTTCTGGATATCTTTGTATGGCAATGTTGACGAGTAAAGAGGGAAAACGGAGAGAGATTTAATAGGGTCAGACTGTGTGAAGCCTACAGCAGAGTGTGATGTATGTTTGTTTGTTTATTTATTTAAGAGGTTTATTCTGAGCTGAATGTGTATGACCGGCCCAGAGCACAATGCCTCAAGAGGTCCTGAGAAAATGTGTCCCTATTTATTTATTTATTTTATTTATTTATTTTATTTTATTTACGAGACAGATTCTCCCTCTGTCACCCAGGCTGGGATTCAGTGGCACGATCATAGCTTACTGCAGCCTCAAACTCCTGGGCTCAGGGCATCCTCTTACCTTAGCCTTCCATGACATTTATTTTATGAGTAATAAGAAAACTACACGTCCTTAACTGGGAATGCAACACCAAAGACTAAATTATTTTAAGAAAGGGATTAGATTTAAGTTCTCTTTGAATTCACAAGTCTCATCCATAAGAAGAAGTCACCAAATATTTGTTAAAAATATGACATTAATTTAAGGGCCTGTCACATGCCACAGTTCTTAGGTGTATGAAATACAGGGGCTGTCCAGAAAGTAACCAGCCATGTACTATGTTCTCATTATATTAACAGTGGCTGAATACTTTCTAGACAGCCTTCATAGGTTAGAACTGGGGGGATAAAAAAGAGGGCTTCGGCTTGGCTTTGGTAAGGCTACACTTTGGGTAGAATAAAGAGAGGTTGGATTCACAAAACCAGGTGTTCTACTTCAAGTCCCCAACTCAACCCCAGCCCAAACTTACCGTGTGTATTTTTGTTTGCTTGCTTTTTTTTTTACTGTCCTTTTATTTAAGAAGTTTTAGATGTGCTAAGTAAGTTAATAAAGGCTATACAAGAATAGGTATTGTTCTCATGTTCAAAACTGTCTTGAACATCCTTCATTTTTAAATGTCTTTATGGTATTTTAATGGGAGGTAGTGAGAAGGTGTATCAGGCAGTGCCTGAGTTCTGCTATCCTAACTCAGGAGTTCTTACAATTTCTAAATTCTCAGTCAGTGTACTGCGTGCAAAGCCTTATGTGTCTCCAGGACAGGAGAGGGGAGTGAGGCTAGGTAGATAATTGTGACATGAGAAATTGTACAAAAAGAAAAAGATCATTACTCCAAGGAATGGATAGCTCAGGATAAAAGCATACCATTTTCCCTAATAAGCCCTAATTATCAGCATTGCTTTGAGAAATGATCACTTGCTTATGTGAAAAATTTTGTTATAATAATAACTGGTTCTCTTCTTTATGCTCATTATTTGGAGTTTGCAGCAGAGGATTCTCTGCTTAAACATTAATTTAACTTTTAGGACTCCACTGTATCTTTGTTGTATTCGTCTTATTCCTATTACCATATTTTGAGATAATCATCAAGGGCCCTGTTTTCTATTATTCAGGTTATAATGGTGCCATAAAAATTTAGTCATTGTTTTATAGACCAAAAACCCAATACATGATGTATTTTGTTTCACTTGCTAATACTTTAAGTAAAGTTTACAAGTATGATCTTTGTGTTTTTAGTAATCCCATTTAACTGTGTCTAGAGGAGGATCATATGAGGTTTTCTAATGGATAGAGCACCATATAAATGTGAAAAACATCTTCTTGGGGTAGGGTGAAGAAATCTGTGTTACTAGACTCACAGGACAAAAACCAAAATCCTCTTATTACTCACAGTCTTTTGGTATCCAGCTGTCAATATCTAGACATTTATTGTCCCATTTGATATCCAAGTCGATGGGTTTTACTTACATTTAAACAGTGTTAAGTATATTTCAATGTAAATATTGTAAAAAGTCTATATGATTTCAGTAAATGCATGAGAATATTTGTTTAAAAGATTAAAGTCTCTATAATCATGTGACAGATTTCCTGGTTTGGACCTAAGCTATGTTTCTCCTGGAATGCAGATCCTGGGAAGATCTGAAGGACATGTTGAGCAGCTCAACCACAGTCCAATGGCACAAAAGTCTAAGATACTTTCTAAGAAGGGGAAGAGAGAATTAAGGAGCCAACGGGATTTGGGGATGATGGATCAGGGTCAGTAGAGTAGGATGGTTCTGAAAAATACCCAGGTATCTTTTACTTAGATCATCCTCTGGTCTGGTCCCCATAGATTCATGCCTGAATGCTATCATGAGCAAGTGGCAAAACACGTATGATAAATGTTTGAAGAGCAATTAAATTTACATGTCCAGGGGACATGAAGAGTGCAATGTATCCTCCCCCAGAACAGCTGGCACCAGCATTGCAAAGAGAGAGAGCACCTTTGGCATAATGTCAGCACCTTCACACTGGGCCCCATCAGCCTTCTTAGGACATGAACATTAGCAGGGGTGTTAAAATTTTTGTGACATAGGTATGGGGAGCAATATAAGAAATCACCACAGAAGTCAAAGAGGTGAAAACGAATTATGAAGCCCAAGTGTCAGTGAAGAGGAAGATTGGTTTGTAAATCACAGCAGAAACGCTTACACAGGACTCCCAGAAACAGAAGAACTTGCGGAGGAAGAATGCTGTAGTATTTAAAAAGCAGATGAAGAGAGCATCAAACATCATATAGTGGTGCTATTTTTACTGTGACTATTATTTTTTTCCTGGTTGACTTAGCTTAGGAAAGAGGATTAATTTATTTTAATTTGATGTCAGTTTTAATGTACCTTCTTATCCTTATTCTATGTTCAAATAAGATAGATGTTAGATAGGTAATCAAAATATTTTCTGTTTTATGGAACTATTTAAAAATAACTGCAAGACTCTGGAAATACAGCCAATTATTTAAAAATAATATGCATCTAAGATGTATTCCTAAAATTGATTCACAGAAACATGTACAAAAATCTCTGCCCAATCCTGCCTTTGGATAAATGCATTACTCTTTGAAATTAACATTCTTTTTTTATTAAATGACTATGATAATCAGCTTCAAAATAGCTCCCAGTTGGCCCCATCTACTAGTATTCATGCTCAGTTTCATCTCCTCCTCTTCTGTGGGCTGGACCTAGTGACTGCCTTCTTTGTTTGTATAATTCATACATACATTATATTCTATTAGTTATGAATATTTTTCAATTGGCAGTAGTTTGAATAGAATCTAATTTTGTAGTGAATGGATGCTGTTCTTTGTAACCTAGTTAGTATAAAAGACAAATTTATGGACTGTGTAAATTTGTTTTATGGAGTACCCATAGCACGTTAGATGTTTATAGAACAAACACATGCAGTCTTGACCTTGACCATATATATTTATGGTCTTAGAAACCAAGAAGAATAAGCACATCATCTATATCTTATTGTAATTATGTGGCAAGAGGAAGTTGGAAACATTAATAAACCAAAGAAATGAACCATCTTGTATTTTAGGGACAAGAGTATCCTCTTTTGACCCTTACTTAATCGAAATGAATTTCCTGGAGGAAATAAAGGTTTTCATGGACTTTTAGATTAAAGAGCCTTTGTCTGTTGGATCTTTTAATAGGGAAAGAATATTCTTCAAATTGGCATTTCTTTTTCTCCAAACTTATCCAGACAGGGATCTGAAAATGTGCCTCTTTTTATCTCACTGAGCCTGACCTTGGCTTGTCTGGGAGTCTTTTAGTCTGTCGTATTTACTAAGTGTCTACAAGATCAGCATACTGTCCTTCTGCAGTCAGTTCAAATAGATGAAGCATTTTGCAAACTGGAGTCTTACATACGCATTTTTTTTCAACATAAAGCAACACATTTTATGAACTCTCTGAGGATAGAGATTTATACTTGTTTGTTTACTTCTCTATTCTCAGCACTAGAAGAGTGCTGTCGTGTAGCAGGTCCTCATTAACATTGTTCAAGTCCTAGTCTAAGTCAGGAAACACATGAAAGACATTTGTGATTTCTTCATGTGCATTCAGAGTATGACATCTATAGTGCAAATCCTATCTTGCTTTTATAATACCGTATTATAAACATGTCCTTCTTTGATAATGATTAGAGAAGAGGGCCTGCTATAATTTCTTTTACTTCCTAGGCAACTGAAAATCTAAAATCTCCTTTCATCCTTTGTCACTTGGCTTATACTTTACAGTACTTCCTCCTTTCCTCTCTTCTACCCTTCCTGTGACTCATCCCATGATTTTTACTCCGTAAAATTACAGAAGCTGGAATAACACTTGGAATAGGACTGACGTAACATGGAATGAGAATGGAAAAGAGAAATGAGGAAAAATTAGGCTCGTAAGGAAGCTGTGGAAGCAGGTGGTAAAGAGGGCCAGAGAGTATATGAAAATGTTGCCTCTCCTTATGGCCTGCTCAGCCAACACTCCGAATCCCCTATGGGTCTTGCCATTACTTTAATGCAAAGAGGAAAAGAGGTGTGATATCTGAGAATATTGATAGAGTTGTTACCACTGTCAACAAATTTGGTCTATTGACACTGATTTCCTCTGGCTTTCCTACACATTAAAAATAGCTTGTGCTATATTGGCACTTCATCTGCTTCTCACAAACTCTGTAATGTTCGAAAAGAAAAAAATGAGAACACTGTACTATTGATTTACTAGTCCGTAGTTAAAGAAGGTATGATTTATTTTTAGCAACCATCTAGACAGTTAAGTGCTTCATATTGAAGAAGTCTTGTAGTCTGGACTTAAAAGTTGTGAGGATTTCAAAATTGTGAATTTGGGGTATGTGTATGTACGTGTGTGTGCATATGTGTATATATGTGTGTGTATGCATATATCTATATATATACTGCAAGGCATGAGGTTTACTTTTATTCATTAACTTAAGCCACAAGACCATAATGAGCCTATTGGTACCACAAGACCATAATGAGCCTAATAAAAGAGTAGATTTTTATTGGAAGGTAAGCAGCGCCATGCATCAAAAGCATGAGAAAAGGGTTTGTAGACATATTTAAATTGAACAGGTCTCTACCTCACTGGAATTCCAGTCTTATTAGTTCAGTGAGTTCAAAAGTTCATAAGAGCATATAAAATCCCCACATAATATTTGATATGCTTTATGAAATCAGAAGTGTTACGTAGATATTAGAAATAAGAAAAGTCATTTAATCTTCTACCAGTTCACCTGAAGGCATTGTATTCAACCCTAAGATTTTTGTCTCATTTTATCAAATTTTATAACAACTATATAATGGAAAATCAGGTTTTGTACATCAGACAAAAAACTCCAAATAGAGTAAGATACAAGATGTTATACTATTAGTAATCTGGATTTTCCTGTAGTTTCAAACTTGGAATATTCACTTAAAAATAAAATATTTTAATCATAAAAGATTGCTATAAAATTAAATTTGAAAAATTAAATATAATTTATTTATATAATGATCTGTTTACTTATTAATGCACTGGTTCATTCCAAAAAGATCTCACTCATAAAAAGAAATTTTATGTGAAAAATTGAGGAGGAAATTGCCAAGCAGCTTCTCAGTTAACTTTTATTAAATGTCCTTTTGGTGACAGACACTTTCATACACATCACCTCATTTAATCTGTTCCACACACTGTCAGGTTTATTTTTATTTTTTAGAAGGCACTGAAGCTCACATAAGTGAAGTCACTTGTCCATTATCAAAAAACAAGTAAGTGGCAGAGTTTGGGTTCATGGGTACCCATCACTTTCCCTTTAGCTTAGACTCATGATCAAAGTTATAGTCTTCAACCTATTAAAATACTAGAAACAAAACAAAATTGCCTAGAAAGTAAAGTAGAAAAACACAGCTTCAATCCATTACCAAAAATATAACAAGTCTAGCGTAGGAGAAGTGAAGCAAATGTTCTACAAATACATATTGTCCCCTTCTTTAATGACAGCTTTCACTGTATGTGCATTACATTCTGGGGGCTCAATCACTATCATAAATTATTATTTTTTTAAACCATCCAAACATTATTTATTGACTGTCAACTCCATACCAGATACTTTTCTAGGCAATTGAAGTATTTCAGTGATCAAAAGAAACAAATGTGGTTGTCCTTACAGAGATAGCATTAAACATTTTTACATTTTCCATTCTCTAAATTATATAAATATGTTATTGCAATTATGAATATTGTTATATGCTAAGCATATGGAGTTGGAAATTTCTTAGAAAATAATTCCCTTGACTAATGCAAACGTCTGATTTAACTAATGTATAACCTGAGAATCAGCCAACTTTTTTCCTAATTTGAGGTATCAGTAGCAAATCTGAATAATTCATAAAAAGGACCATTACATAACATAACATAAATTATTGTGATTATTCTAAAATAAAGTATAAGTGTAAGGTGTTATCGACTGGAGGAAGACCTGAAGGCCAGTGTACTCCTAGAGATAGTCTCAGAACTGTGCAGAACAGGTTCACTTCGACTCCAGAGCAAAACTGTTAACAACTTGTCACTGTCAAGCACTGTCTCCCCATGGCATTCTATAACTTTCTCGTTCCTTCCCAACTTCCTATTCCTACATGAGTGAAGCCACTTTTAGCACAAAACTAGCCCTTCTATCTTACTGAAAAAATCAAGACCATCAAGGTCTTCATCCAGTAGCTTCTCTAGCAAAGCCACTGAGGCTTTCAGATACTCTTACCTTTCTCGACATCCCAGAGGAATGTCTATCCCTAACTTTTAAGGTTAAATTCCCTATTTGTGTTTGCAATCTCTGTGTCCTCTGTCTCCATTAGGACCTTGCTTTATCATTTATATTCTCTATAGATCATTTATTCTTTCATATTTATTTATTCTTTTCAGAGAAAACGTATGGAGTTCAAACGGTGTTGTAGGCCATGTGCAGATACCCCCTCTCTATCTGCAAATATGCTTTGATTCTCATCTACTGTGTAGCTGTTCCTACTCAGTCTTTGTGGGCTGCATTTTCTTCATTCTACCTGTTCTCCAGGGCAATATCCTCAATTATCTTCTATTCTCATTCTCCTCTGTAATTCTTCAAACTCAACACTTTCAATTCTACTTCTATATATGAATTCAGATCAGCCTAGACTTTTCCGCTGCTCTTCGTACCTGTATAATTATCTACCCACGAGACACTGTCAACTAGATATATCAAAGGCCCTCAAAATAAATATGTCTAAAGTTATGTAAATTATATTTCCCCTCTCATATTTCCACTCTCCTTTATTCTGAACAGCATCACTACCAGATCTGAAGCAAAACACCTGAGAAGTATCTTACTCCCATCTCTTTCCTACTATATTAAAGTCTCCAGGTCCTGTGACATCTACCTTAATATATTTATTTTTATGTATATTTCCTCCCCCCCACCCCAATTCCTATAGCCATCATTATCTTAGGCCTCATGCTTTCTCATTTGCATCCTTGTAATATTTTCTTAACTGGTCTCACTCTCTCTAGTCTAACTGGACTCCAATTTGTCACCCAATCCTGTCAACATGGGCTCTTTCTTATTTTGATCACTTAGCTCTCTCGTACCATATAAGTATTTAGACACTCATATTTTACTCTATTCATCCAGTGATCCCATATTATGGAAATGACTCTAAATGTTCAAATGTTACATATTTGCTAAAACCAAATGTCATGTGAATAATTAAAAAATACTTTTGCAAGAAGCAATATAAAACAATTTTGTGCCAAGATTAGCAAAATCAATATATTTTTTTTAAAAGACAAATTTTTTGATCTCCCTTTTGCTATAAATCAGTTGAAGTTGTCAATTTTCTAATAACAACTAGTCTCTAGATAATACTGAAGGACGGCAATGATGGTTTTGTGAGTATTTTCTACCCTGACACTGGAAATCAACTTTTTTTGAGGAACATAGCATTACCGGAAAAGGCCCTTGGAAGAAAAGTTTTGAATTTTTTTTTTAAAAAAACAGAATATAGTAAGTTCTGTGATAGCATGATGTATACATTGTTACAAATCCCCACACTATGTAAAATCCTGCAATGAAAACCACAGGGCTTATGGGAAATGTGACGTTAGGGGTACAGCACTCAAAAACTTTGTCAGTGACTCCTAAGAAAAAATAGGAACTAAACAAAAAAAATACATTTTTACCCGTGTCAAAACATTAAGAAATATATGACTGTTACCATAAATATAACAATTTACCTTGAAAAAACATCCTGACGTTTTCTTGTGGAAATGGCCATCAGAAGTATTGCAGATTGTGAGTTGTTACAAAGTGATGGAAGGAAAGTTGTTTGAAATGGATGGAAACATCAGATGCGATGGGTGTGGTTCATGGCCCACGATTTACTGAGAAAGCTGGAGTTGTGCTTGTGTCGTTTGCACACTTGACACAGGCCAGGCTAGTGGGTACAGTTATTTGCATTCACCTGGTGTTTCTCATGGATGAAATTGTACAGAAGAAAATGTAAAATTCACATTATGCTCAAATAATCACTTAGGAGATTTAAAAAAAAAACATTTATTACTGTAAAAGAAGATTCCCTTTGCTACTTCTGTTTCTCAGTCACATATGGCTCCATTTGCAGAATATGCCAGGTATCTGCTCTCAAAACAATATAGAAACCATCCAAGTTAACTCAGAAAAAACATTGCGATCACAGTGACCTGGTGGAAAGGATTTGTCCTTAATTTGCCAGTAAGAAATAAACAATAGGAGAGGGCCCTGCTTGATTATCAGAGTTCATTCAGCAGATCACTGAGGAATCCTCAAGAATCACTTCCAAGCTCTAATTTCACTTTGAATTTAGTTACCACTAGGGTAATTAATATTTTATATTTCTCATTCATTGGTTAACAGAAATGGCAGCCTTCCTGCATTGTGATGCAAAATGATCCCTCTTTATTAATGATCTTTGGAACTATGGTAATGATAAAAAATAAGATACAACAATGGCTTAAAGCAACACATTAATGTTTTGCTAAACATATATCATTTTTGTGCTCTCTCAGGAATGAGTCATAGAATTTTTCAGAATGACATGGTATTACATTCAAACAGTGGAACTAGTTTTCCTAACATTTATCATTATCCTCTTTGTAAGTACTGCAAACAAATATTATAATGAAAACAAACAAAAAAAATTAAAGTTTATAAATGAAGGCGCTGTAGAGAATAAAAACATTCCATTTGCATTTTTCTCTTTAATGATAAAAACCTAGACTTTAAATTACAATTAAGTATGAATAAATTGTTGGAAACATAAATATATGTTGAAGACAAAATTTTAATAATGATACTTTGAACTGGAAAACTGAATATTGTAATAATGGTCGTGATCATTAACAAAATTTTCACTTAATTAACAATCAAGTATAATATCTAGAGATAATTATTAGATAGTGTTGATGTGATTTTAGATTGGACAAATCCCTAGACTTTAAATTACAATTAAGTATGAATAAATTGTTGGAAACAAATATATGTTGAAGACAAAATTTTAATAATGATACTTTGAACTGGAAAACTAAATATTGTAATAATGGTCATGATCATTAACAAAATTTTCACTTAATTAACAATCAAGTAT
>NW_012145745.1:1602407-1603645 GCF_000956105.1 Propithecus coquereli
TATTTCACATCTTAGAAGAGTTGCTTATACACATTAAGTGTTCTGTAAATATTTGTTGAAAATGGATCATTGAGATGAGGCTACAGTTACCTGTACACTGTGTGTGTGTGTCTGTGTGTGTGTGTGTGTGTGTAGATGGAGAGACAGGGGGAGACAAAACTTTTAAAAAAAAATCCTATGCACTATGGCCCACTAACACATAAGCACAAGCTAACAAAAAAATGAATGTAAAGAAGGAAAATCAGACAAATCAATTTTCAAAAATATAAAAGAAAAATAATGTTTTAAGAGAGAGGAACGATAGATTCTTGGGTTAAAATGTTCCTGAGTGGTTTTCTAAAATAATATCAGAGGCTTAACCATTCAGTTTGGCAACATGTTGCCAGGGTAGTCTGGGACTAGGTATTTAAATCTTTCTCTGCCTATATTCACTTCGTTGGCAATCTAATCCAGGTCTTAAACTAAGTACCATATATTTGCAGATGACTTTCAAACATACCTCTATAAATACTGAAATTCAGACTGAAATATCCAATTGATATATTCAACTCAAATTTTCTGTCTATGTGTCTAATAAACGTCTCAATACTTCCAAAACTATATATCTGCTTTCTCCCCAATCCTGTAACCTATCCTACCCACAGAATTATAGTAAGGTTCATCCTTCTAATTTTTTGATCAAGCCAAACATTCTTGAAATATTCCTTGACACTTCCCTTTCTGTAGCACCTGGAGGACAGATGGGAAGAGTTTGTAGAAATTCAGATATTTACTCTAGTTAGATTTCACCATTTAAAAAGTCTCAGTTTTGGAAGGAAGCTCTTATTATGCCTATTATGCTACTTCTCAAACACATGAAATGAGAGTAGAAAGAAATCCAAGGAGATAGTGACCCTCTCCTCTGTCCATCAGGATATGAAGAGAATTTTAGAAATACAGATGCTGGGGTCCAACCCTAGACCCATTTTCAAAACTCTATGTGTGAGGCCCAGGTTTGTATATTTTAAAAAAAATCCTTATTTACTTATGATATGTAGGTATGGATTGAGAATCCCTGATCCAGTGATTCACCACTTAATATGAAACATCTGGTCATATTCTTCTGTTGCTAGGATGATTTTCTCATGCATCATTCTCATGATGTCACTCTTCTTATCTAAATCCTAGAATGGCTCTTTTTTGGTCAGTGGTGAGGCTTGTTTAGAATAGCAGCCTTCCAAATTTTTGTTCATGTAGTC
>NW_012145745.1:1603695-1606693 GCF_000956105.1 Propithecus coquereli
ATAGTAAAATATGGATTATTTATTATTTAAAAAATCAAGATGTCAAGAAAAAATATTAAACTATTTGATTATCCCTCATTAATTGGTGTTTATAATTTTTTTTTTTTTTTTTTAGGGACTTCAAACAACAATTTATTATCCATTATGGTTCTGAGGGTTGATTCCGATGGGGAGTTCTACCTCTGGACTCTGGTAGGATGATTCAGATGGTGGTTGCCTCCTAAGGCTTGACAGGACTGGACATTCGAGAGGGCTCCCTTCACTCTCAAGTCTAGAACTGGGTCAGAATGGCTGGAACAGCGAGGGCCTGGCCGGGCATCTCTCCCTTTCCACGCAGCCTCTCTACATGGCTACACTGGGTTCTCTCATAGTGGTCTTGGCATACTTGGACTTTTTACACGGCAGTTGGCTTCTCCCAGAGTGAGCATTCTAAAGACCAAAGTGGAAGCTTTATAAGGTAAGAAGCAACAGCTGATCCAGGTATTTATAATTTCTGACCCTGCTTATAATATTATATGAAGATTTATGACTCAGTGCCTATTTCTTTGACAACAAAGCTTTAAAAAAGAAATTAAACATGCACAAATATTAACTTATTAGTATATGTATGTGTGTCTTTCTGCATTTCTATGCATAGAAAGGCATAGAAGAAAGATTCTTTGGTAGATTCCTTGTTAGATTCATTGCTGTGGGTCATCTATCACTGGTGATTTTAGGTGAGTCAAATATTCTTTAAATAGAGGTATGAAAGTATTGTGTAGGAACGAGGAACATGAACTCCAGAGTCACTTAATCAGTCTAATACCCTGGGTAAGTTATTTAGCTTCTCTGTGCCTTATTTTCCTCATGTTAAAATGGGAACATTAGTGGTGCCTACCTCACACGATTTCTATAAGAATTAAATGTGTTAAGAGATACATATTGCTTAGAAGAATGCCCGTCATCTATTAAACTCCATGTGATGATGATAATGTTGCCACTGGTGCAGCGGATTGGACACCTCTCTCTGTTGGCTCTGTGATGTCTGTATCGACTCTCTGGCACTGCTTTTCCTTAAGATGAATGTATCATTCAATTTGATGTTGTCTAATTATGACTCCAATCTTATTTTGAACACATTGCAGTGGGATGTTGTGAAACAACAGAGCTACGCCAGTGCTGTCACTGTTGGGAAATTCTCTTAAAACAAACACATCATGTAGATCCAAGTGTGCAGATTCTGTGCTATTATACTAAACAGCAAATAGTTTTATATTTTTTTCTTTAATGTTTTGGTTTAAGACTGAGCAATCCTCATTTGCCAGCTTCAGACTACGGTTATAAAACACCCACAGTAAAAAATCTATTAATGTACTCTTTTTTTTTTTTTATCCAAATACCCCAGGTAAGTGCTATCTTCTTTTATCTTCAAAAAGAAAATGCCTTGCCTGATCCAGTATAGAGGCATGAAACATTTATCCTCTATTTGTTATCCTAATGTTAGTTACTTAGATTTTTCCTCCATAGGGGCAGGAAATTTTCATAATATTATAATAATGAATGTAATGTTTTTCTAACAGCCAAAGCAGCTTACATTGTCAATTTTTAAGTAATTAAATACATTAAAAGGCTAAGTAAAAGCAAGTAAGTGGTATGGGAAAACAAAAGTAAAGTGAGAGGAAAGGGATGAAGCAAAAGAAATACAGGTGCAGCCGAAGGCAAATGTAAGAGTATGAGTTAGAGAGTCCCACAAGAGGACATTTGTCAGTGATAGGGTTAATAACATGTAGAACCTAAAGAGGGAGGGAGAGAAAAAACAGAACCTTTTTGTCTATGACATTTTTTCGTGGAGGTTTCTAGCTGTCCTTTCTTCACCTGATTATATTAGTTATCCATAGCCGCATAACCAAATACCCCAAGCTTAACATTTGAAAGCAACAGGGCATTTATTATCTCACCATTTCTGTGAATCAACAATCCCAGAGTGATACAGCTGGATGGTCTTAACTCATGGTCTCTCTCACAACATAGCAGTCAAAACTGTTGGCTGGGGCTGCTGTCATCAGAAGGTTCAGGTGGGTGAGGATCTGCTTCTGAGCTCACTCACATGACTGTTGGCAGCTCACAGAAGATCTACTTCCAAGCTTACTTATGTGGGTCTGTCTATGGGGCTGCCTCATGCCATGGCAGCTGGCTTGCTCCAGAGTAAGTGATCTGAGAGAGGTAAAGAGATCCAGGCCACCCAAGATGGAAGCCACAGTCATTTACAATCTAATCTCAGAAGTGACGTCTCATCACTTCTTCCATATTCTATTAATTAACAATGAGTCATTAAATCCAGCCCACACTCAAGGGGAAGGTATTGCACAAAGATATGAATTCTGGGAGGTGGAGATTATGACAGACCATTTTAGAGGCTGCCTCTAACACTGAATTCAATACTGTTATTCAAGCCAATCCCAAACTTGTATGCAGGTGACTGGAGAGCTCAGGTGACTGTAAAATGACAAGGGTATGAAGAAAACACTTTTGTTGAAATTCTACTCTTCACCTAAAAATTCAGAAATACAACAGTGATGGCAACAACAAAAAATGCCTTCTCTTTTAGAGGTACACATAGAATTCTTTTTTAATGTTTAAATTGTGACATTGGCTATTTGCTTTAAAATACCTCAATTTTAAAACCTTGGAATTTAGAAGAAACAAGATGGCAAAGATAGGTTAGGCAATAACTGGATGATCGATACATTCTGAAAAAAAATGACCATGGTAAGTTATCACATCTAACACATTTAATAACTCCATAGACTATGTAATAATCCAGGAAATATTCAAAATTCCCTGCTTGCCTCCAAAATATCTTTTTACTGTTTGTTTAACCAGGATCCAAACAAAGATCCACCTTATTGATTTAGCTGAGTATATGCATGTAATATCTAATTACTTGAGCATTGTGATTATTTCCCAGATGAATTCTTTCATTCTTTGATGCAAAATAGTGATTTTCTAATTAGGTCAT
>NW_012145745.1:1609098-1611635 GCF_000956105.1 Propithecus coquereli
ATAAATGATTTAACATGTAAAGTACTAAACATAGCACCTAACTCATCAAAAGTGTTCACCAAATGCAAATTATTATTGTTCTGGGAGGCAATTTTAGAATTCAGAATTTGAGACCTTTTATTCACTCGTTTACTGTCTACCACTTCTAAACTTATCACTTACCTTTACCATTTTGTTCCTGTATCAAAGTAGGAAATTTTTTTGAATGATTCCTCTTATAAGTATTGTTCATTTATTTCTTTGAACCTTTGCTCATGTCATTCTTCCTAATAGAATGAACAATTAAATTCTCTCCAGTAATGCAAATGCTTTAAGTCTTAGAATGCTGGGGATAAGAATACCCTAATTAAATCTGGATATTGATTATTCATTTGGATTCCTTAAGCACACATGTTTTTCCAATGTATTATGCTATAATTTTCAAATGATTTTAGTATTTTGCACATGCATAGTTTATACTCCTCCTAGATTATGATCTCTTTAGGGATAAGAACTATACCTTCTATTTTTTCAGTCACCAGTGATACTTAGAAAAGTTCTATTCACATAACAGATGCTCAATTAATGCTTGATGAATGAAGAAATATAAATTTTGCATTATTTAAAAAATGGCTTAATTTTTGTCCCAAATGTACATAGTAAATTTATCCCTCAATAATTTTTTTTAAATAAACAGCCATATTTACCACCTACCAGATACTGTTTCCCAGAGAATCTTTGCCAATAGCATGCATACTTGATTTGACATTTAATGCTGTTTAAACAAAAATTCCAAAACAGATGTTGAACAAATTTGTGTAACTAATGAAAATAAACTACCATATCTCCACGGTCATTGAACTAGCTTAGCCTTGGCTAATGTCCTTTGCTTTAGAGGTGATTTTTTTAAAGGAACAATTTAAAATAAACTGCTTTGAGAAAGTAAAGGAAGAATATAAAATTAATGTCATTTCTCAATCAGGAAAAACTATCACATATCACAAATGTTATATGTTAACTGTCTTGATTTTTTGAGACATGGCTCTTCTAACAGAGGGAGAAAGACAGATTGAAATGTTTTACTTATTTCTGTTTCTGAGCTTCCCTGCTATTAGAAGCCTCTTTATTATGCCTCAAATAGTTTGTGGGAGGATGAGGATGAACTTGCAAGTCGATAACAATTTTGGAATGCTGTTTTATAAGACTGTACTGTGCTTCCTCTATCCAGGTTCAGAATTTACCAAACAATGCAAGCCTGTATGATTAGAAATTGATGCTACAGCTTTTCATATTTTTATCTGTATGATTTATTTTTAGGTAATCTGATTCACTATGTTTTGCCAAGTTTGATTATTTAACAAACCATTCATTGAGTATTTACTAAATTCTAAGCACTGGACTAGGGGTTGTCAGGATTGAAGATATATATGGCGTAATCCTTCCTTTTCAGAAAATCCCCTTCCAGTGGGAGTTACAGACATACGTACACTGTGCAAATTGATGCAGGAGATGGAAGAGGGCTTATGTACTTGGCTCTGGGGCAAGGTACTGAGTGAAGCTAAGAAATGACAAATGTCTTGCATTCCTGCTGAAATTGAGGTGCACCGATAAGGAAAAGTAAAACTATTCAACTATTGAGTGATTAACTCTTACATTGTAAAGCAATACATTCTCTCTTTTGGACTCCTAAAATCGGCAACTAAATACAACTTATCCCATTAATTAACTGACCTCTCATATTAAAAAAGAGCGAACATCTCCTCCATTCATTAGGAATAACTCTGACATTGGGAAAAATAGGATTTATTGTTTGACCTTAACAGATAATCCTTTCCTTTTTCTCTTGGTAACATCTGTGATAAGGAATTGACTTATTCTGGTTTTTTAGAAATTACGTTTTCCTATTTTACTTTTTCTTCTTCATCTGAAGTTAGAGGAGATAGTAACTTTTCATAGGACTCTAACTTCAATATTGGGAGTTTAGTTGTCAACTATTAAAATTGACTATAGCCATTTAACTACTATAAACAGAGAATATAAAACAAAAAAGAACAACCTCATAAAAAACAAAAAGAGAAAAACCTCAAATAGAACACAGAATTTTTAATTTGGAATGTTGCCGCTGCATTAACTTGCTATGTAACTGTAGAATGCAAAGCCATAACATTTGCACAATAGCTAGTTTACTACTATCAAGTTGAAAGGCCAAAAGTGGAGTAATTACCCAGTTGGTCATTTGCAGAATACTGCGGAACAGTATTTTGTGACTACTTTTACACATTCTGTTGTTTATAACCAAAAAGAAAGTAATTGCGGCCATAAAATTCGGTCTCATGCAATCTGGTTAGGCTTCTATAAACCCTGGGAAGGACAAATGTGTTTGGACCAGGTGTCAGTCGTCCTGTGGAACGAGCCTTGGCCATCCAATTGAAGTAGGTTGTCCATGCAGAATGGAAAGTGACTTACTTGTTGTAAATACCCTTTACCAATTATGCATGTTTACCTGAGAAGTCAGCACCCATACCTGCTGTTTTATTGCACTATTCCTGCCCCATTCC
>NW_012145745.1:1614748-1616716 GCF_000956105.1 Propithecus coquereli
GCACCACCCTGGGGATGGACACGCTTGAAGCTCGGACTTGAGGGGGGAGGGGGGGCAAGGGCAACATACGTAACCTAAACATCTGTACCCCCATAATATGCTGAAATTAAAAAAAGAAAAAAGTAAGATTGTCCATCGCATGTAAACATGGGCACAATTCAGCCTGTTGCTGGAATTTTATGACTAACACAAATTGTGATCAATTATCATTCACTTGATTATATATTTCTGTGGTTTGCATATATACAATATGGTTTATACTTATTTGATTCCTTGGGCAGTTTGCAAAGTGTTTCTTAAAGAGCTAGTAACTAAAATATTACAAAAAATCTTTATCAATGTCATCAAGTCCAGTGAATAATATACTTTTTTTTAATGGAATTGTGTCCTGAAACAATTTAACATGCAGAATTAAAAACACCTGATTTTTCAAAAAGGATGATGAATTAACTATGAATGAAATTTTTATTAGATGGTATTTGAAGGTAGGATTATACTTTTATACTTGTGGTTTAGAATATTTGTCTTTCCAAGATGGGTACATTAGAAAGTAAAATGTCATCTGGCATAATGTAATTTGATTATAATGATGAAATATGTTCTCCAATAATACTACTTTTTGTGGAGGAGGACACAACTTTTAATGGTTATTTCTTTTGAAGGTTTGCTCATGTTTTAAGCAGATGCCAAAAGTTATATAGCCAAGGGCAGCAAACCCATTGATGTTCTGCAGAAATGACTTTACACATTTAGATACCACTTCCCTACAAATAATGTGAACAAGCAAATTTCAGACCAAGAATTCAGGCTATAGGCTTCTCTAGCAATGTCAAATGGCATTTGTCCCAGGCTTGTGATTCCCGCCTTAGTGTCACTCTCAATCAAAAGGGATTTCACATATTTTTTCCCTGCTTCAAAAACTTAGATGCTATCCAAGAAAATAGAAATAAGTGATTTCTGTCCTTCATCTTTTTGTCATTTTTCCTTGTTCCTAGCACTCAGTCTCCTCAAATACTTTACAAATCAAAGTCTTGTTACCTAATTGTGCAGTTAGTTCTACAGAGCCACTATATGATCTGTCTCTTTTTAATTTAAACATTTAACAGATGAAACGTTGAGTTTAGGAGGGTTGCTAGCAACGTGTTATTGAACAAACACTCAGGTGGCAGAGATTATTAGCAGTGCTCACACATCACTTAAGTCACCATTTCAATTTCCACAAATGAACAGTCTGAGCATGAAATATAAATGACTAAAAATTAAATTTCAGCTATAGTATCTTTCTCTAAGGCTAATTGGAAGAACCTGAAGCTATAGTAATGATTAAAACTATAGATTACCACATCAAGGGAAAAATGGCATTTTATGGTATTTCTATAAATTGAATTTAAATACACTGTGGAGTTAGGGTAAGGACCTCTAGAAATAGATGATCACTTTCCACATTAAATATACATATACACACTAGTGATTGATGCATTATTCATCACAGTAACAACGTGTATTATATATTTTAAAAAGAAATGCTAAACCTCAACTTCTCAACATCAATACACACACACTCAAACACGTACAATGTTGTACTGATGAGAAATGATTTGAGTGAACAATGGTTTGAGTAGCCTTGATTCTAGCCTTTTGCTCAAATATTACAATAGCTGTGTTTCCCAGATTCTAAAAACAAATCTGTTGATTACGAATTTCCTTCAGTAAATTTTGAAAGAGTGAATCATATTTTTAAAGCTGCCTCAAACCCTCTGTAGATTTACGAGACTTGAAAATTAAGTTTTAGTGTTACGTATTTTTGATTAATTGGAAACTCATCATAAAAATTGCTAGTGATTTTTATGTGTACCCTCCCAGAACAAGAAATGTCATTTAGATTAGAAGAAAAAAAGCTGGGCAAATATTATGGGATTCCCATATTTTAAACTGTTTTACATTTAGAGAAAAAAAATTTACCAAGTG
>NW_012145745.1:1616766-1618068 GCF_000956105.1 Propithecus coquereli
TAAGACTTTATTAACAGAAATGATTGAGTTAATGTAGTGCTGAAGTTTGTGTCCAGCGTAGGCTGTGGTGTGGGCTGTCCCTGCCCCACACTGCGGTAGCCTCTCCTCCCAGCCCAGCACCTTCCCTTCCCCCACGCACGCTACCACCTGCACAATTCAGCGCATCATGCTCCTGAGTAAACTGGGCTGTGGGAGATGAGAGAATACCAACCTCTTTATCAGATGGGAAGAGGGATTAGTATAGAAAAAATATAAGCATAATTTATAGTTGTTAAAGAAGTTTTCTATTTTATGCCATTAACATCTAACATCAACTTGTAAGGAATTTATAACAGTGGGTTTAGGTGAGGTGTTTATAGGTCAGAGATTCTTTAGTTTTCTTATTTTCTGTATTATTTCCCTTTTAGCAACAATTGTCATTAGCTTAATAGCTGACTGATTCACAAATGTAATATATAAAGGGATTTACTTTGCAGACTTACAAATTGCCTGGTGTAAGAGAATAAGACCTAATTAGCCTTTGGACAGATGCAAGAGAATCAATTAAAAATTAAGCCAATTATGATAGCATTAAAGTTTACATGAAATGTTCAGTCCCTTTATACTTAAAAAAAGTACAAATGTATTATTGTTATTACTAGTGGAACATTCTGTGGTTTCTGTCTTGGAATTTCAAAGAGCTGACAGGGATTTAGAAGAAATAGAAAAATCAATTTTTTGAAATCTATGTGAGAATATAAAAGGAAAAAAATAATATTTTCCAGAACAATTCTTAGTGAGCACAATGCTTTGTCTTATGCTTTTTTATTTTTTAATCACTCTACTTTATGAGACCTAAGATTTATTTTATAACTGGCTATAACTAATTTAGTTCTCAGGAATCCACAAGAATCCTATGAGGGTAGGAGCACACACTCAAGAGTCGTCACCAATATATCAAATTCAAATTTGCTAAATGGAATTTAATGACTTGCTAATTTATTGAAATAGAATAGAGCTTTCAGAATGAGAGTAGGTTCTGGCTTGCATGATGAAGTAGCATTATCAAAAATAATAAATAATTAAACAAAATATTCTAAATATGATTAAAGTTATCAAATTAATCTGTGAGCTTACTATTCATAGTCAAAGTTACCCTTTAAAAGTGAGATTGTCTTGGGACTTTTTGATAAAGGCCAGTCTCACTGGAGATAAGTGATATCTCATTATGGTTTTGATTTGCATTTCCCTGATGATTAGAGATGTTGAGCATTTTTTCATATGTTTTTTGGCCATTATTCTGTCTTCTTTTGAAAAGTTTCT
>NW_012145745.1:1623252-1624710 GCF_000956105.1 Propithecus coquereli
CAGCAGGTAGCAGATTTTCACATTTTGTATTATACCTTCATTATTTGCTTTCTGAATTCTCTAAAGGGTAATGTATTTGACTATGCTTTGGTACTTTATACTGTAGCTTCCTCCCAAAGATTCACAATGCATCCATCCCTATATGAAGAATTCTGAGTAGTCCCTTGTTAAAGATAATTTTAATATTTGTTAGACTAAACAAAATACCTGTGTTTCTTGAGTAAAAACACTTTGCGAAATGCTTTTCTTTACAATACCTATACAATGTGCAAGGAAAATCTAAATTATTTTCAAACTCCTTATTGGTATGACCAATCATATTTTGTAAATATTGCACTGAATTCTACATTACCCAGTTGGATAGGTAAGTAGACAAATAGATGTATGATAGATAGATAGACAATGAACAAATCTCCAACTTAACAAACTCTAGGTTTATACAAACTAAGTGACAATGAACAGTAGAAACTGGGAAGATGGGTTCACTCAATGTTAACTTCAAGTTACATGAACATTCTCTGAAAGTCAGGTGGATCTGCTGATGAAAAATATATACATACAACATACACAACACACACTCAAGTTCTAGCAACATGACAAATTAGCCTAGACTATTGACTTCCTCACCAAACCCAACAGTGGATAGACTAGAGGGGAAATGAGGACTCATTTTCATCAACTAACAAAATTTCTTTTAGGAAACCAAATTAATCACAGATACTGGGAAAAAAGAACTTTCCAGATGGGTTTCTCTCCCCATCACTCTCCTTGCATCAGTGTAGCACCAAGGCAATTCTGGCATCTAGCTGGGATGAGAAGGATAGCAAATGGGGGAAGCTAGCCGTCCTCTCAGTGTTCTCCTTCTTCCTTTTCCCTCTGGACTAGGAACTTGTATCAGTGAGTTGAGTGGTGGTTTCAAGAAGACAACAGAACCCAAGCCCGTGGCTCTGAAATCTTTGCAGATAAGGGATTCCTGGAAGAGAAATGGTGTAGATGGTCAAACCCAGATGTCACTCAAGAAGCTCTCTGCCCTGAAATGTGCCTCACTTCCACGCCATAAATTTAGCTCCAGGTGCATGTGCTAGGGCCAAGGGTTTTATCTTGTCTTCTAATAATCAGTATTAGTAGACCACTGATAGTATCAGGTATTTAAAAGATGAACTCATAGTGAAGATAGAGTGAAACCACTATTAAAGAAAACAAAGACTGTGAACCCTTCCCGAAAGATAGACATATGGATATGCACGACAAGATGCGAAGAATATTGGACACATGAAGCAGAAATTGAGAATTATAAACAAGAATCTATTGGAGACATTGGTTATGAAGAGAGTTTTTCGGAATAAAGAATTCAGTGAATGGGTTTAGTAGCAGATTTGGCCAAAGGAAAAAAATCAATGAGCTACAAAGCAGTTCTAAAACATTTTCCTGCATGAAGATAAAGAAAAAATAAAATAA
>NW_012145745.1:1636525-1639730 GCF_000956105.1 Propithecus coquereli
GGCTCTCCCCTGAAGACCCAGAATTCCCCACCTCTTTCTTAGTGGATGTTTCTTCTTCCAGGCCTGTTGTTTCACTGGGCTTCGGGGTAAGGAATATGATTTTTCTGTTCTGTTCAGGTACTTCCAAGCCAATTTCCTTTTCTTTTCTGTAAGTTCCCAGCTTTGAATTTTATGCCATTGGACCATACCACAGTCTACACCTCCTTGCTCTAGTCGTCTCTCAAACCCAGGCCCCTTCCCATCCTTCGAAGACTTTTGTTCCTGCCCCATTGCCACTTCCTGACAGCACTCCTGTAAATTCCTAGTGACTTCATTATTCACTTAGATGAAACATGCACATTTCTAGTCTTTCAATGCTTAAATCTTTTTCCCCCTACATAATCATATTCTTAACCCCATTCAATAAACTCACTTTCTCATGGTCATAGTTCTTGCCTTTAATAACTACACTCTTTCCATAATCTCAATTTTGAAAATTCTGTTCTCAGAACACCAATTTTCCCCTCTAGATCATGCTAGTATCCTTACTCCAATAACATGTCAGCCCTACCAGGACTTACAATATGTTGATCCTCTTTGCTTGTTTATACTCATTACTTGGAGGATCTCATCAGTGTTCTGGCTTCAAATACCATCCAGATGCTCATGATTCCTATTTTTTTTTTTCTGCCTATGAATCTCCCCTGAACTGCAGGGTTATAGGTCCCGCTCCTCAGGCTTAACGTGAGTCAAACCGAATTGCTTATCTCCCCTCCCCCATCCTACTTCTCTTACCATCTTTGACATTTCAGTTAATGGCAGTTCATCTTTCCAGTTGCAAAGACCAAAAATCTGGGAAACATCTTTGATTCTTCTCTCTCTCTTTCACTACTTACATGTAATCTACAGATAAATTGAGATATTTTCACAATATAGCCAAAAGGTAACCCTTCTCCTTGCTTTCAATGGCTCGATTTTTATGAAAGCTTAGCTTTTGCCTGGATTCTTTCACTCTTTCCATCTTTCCTTGTCTATTGTAAGAACAGCAGTCAGATATTGGCCAAATCATGTCACTCTTCTCTTTGAAAGTCTCCAGTGATTTCCGATACTACAGAGAATAAAGCCAAAGTCATTAAAGGGTCTAAGAGTCTAAGAAGGATGATCTATGTGATCAGGCAACCTGTTTCTTCTCAGATTAATTCTATTAATTATCCTGTGGTAAAACTTGGACAACTCAACCTCAATTCCACTCTTATTCCATTTGGAGAAGTTAGAAAGCTAAAATATACATTTCCCAGCCTCCCTAGAATTTGGGGTGTTTCCACCAATTGAAGGCACTTGTAAATGATTTAAAATGCGGAAGTAAGGCAAAGGCCACTTTCTTTCCTCTGCATGAGTGATTTGGGGCAACTGCAGTGGTTCCCTCAGTATCCTGTGGCTCATATCTAGACTCTGTGGTGGCACGAGGGGTGACAGTAGTCGACACCGGTTTCTGTTCTGTCCATCACAGCTAAAATGGAGAGTCTTTCAACTCCATAAGCCAGTAGCAGACTACCCATTGATTCTGTAAACACATTGTTCCCTGTGTTCGATATTTTTGTTCTGTTTGATATACAAAGAACAGTTTCTGTTTGTATTCAACATCTATTGGTATAGTCTCTCTTTCTCACTTAGATCTTTCAGAAAATGTCATTGTCTCAGTGAGATGTTCATGGGCCAACCTATCTAGAATTTCATTTCCCCCTAGACACTTCCTATCTCCTTCCCATGATTTATTTTTTCCTTAGCATTTTCCACTTTTTAGTCTATAATTTATTTCATATATTTTACTTATTTATTTAATTCTATTCCCCGCCAAGAACGACAGCTTTATAAGGGCCAGGATTTAAAAAAAAAAAATCACTGCTGCATATCCAGTCGCTAGAACAGTGCCTCGTACATTGCAGACACTCTGAAAATACTTGTCGAGTGAATGAATTTAATCAAGAACTGTTACACTTTATTCTGTACTCCTTTTGATTCCTTATGTATACGTTAAAAAATGTAAGCCTATGTTATATAGGCATCCACACTGTTGTTAGGAATATGCATTATTTATAAAAAGCTAAATTTCTTTAAATCTATTTTGTCTTATGGTGAGTGGAATGGTATTCAGTATTTCAGCATACTTTCCCTTCTCTTTCAGAGGGTTACAAAGCAGTGCTGTTTCAGAACTATACTGATAAACTGAAACAATAGCTACAAAATCTGAGAAGTGTCCTGAATGGAAGAAGGAGTTCATTGTTGCGCTTTTTGACCTCAGATTCCATTTGAAATAACATGAGAAAAGCATTTTAGTTTTCCAGTTGACCCCAGATTTTTGGTGGGTTTGATCAGGCTTTAAAGATTTTTATTTTTAGCTGCTTGGCTGCATTAAGTCTAAGTTTCCAGATTTTTCTGAAGTGTTATCTGTAGCTTCTTTCTTCGCCATATTCAGTATGAAGCGAAAGAGCATGACTAAGGCAGAATCTATAGGTTCCTTTGCCTCCTGGGAAATAGGGAAATTAACATTAGGAAATGCAGCCTGCCTTTTTCTCCTTCTTTGTATTCTTCCTGTGCTCAGTGGCTGTTTTCAAAGGCCATGAATACTTCCACTGCAAATAATTGGTGCCACCTCCCTCTATCCTCCCACAGACACGAATACACTCAGACGTGTACGTACAGGCGTGCACACTCAGGATACATCACTCGCCTCCCCCAACTACTAAAAAATATATGGAAAATCCAATCTTGACCTTTCCAAACAATGGAGACATGTTGGCTTCTATTTTTACTCTCTGATTGTTAACATGCAATTCTGTATTTGGAATTAGAAGAGATCCATGGCACATTTCATTATTCTCGGGCATCAGGGAAGCTGAAAAATCTCTCAGGGGATTATTTTAGGGTAAAACATCCAGACAAAGAAGTGATTTTCCGTTCCACGATTGGGTTGAGTTGAGAAGTTATTCCTTCCTCTTACCATACCCGGTCATTGATCATTTGAATTAAAGCAAAAACTTTAGTTCGCTTTAGGGCCTTGGGATTGTTGTTATTGACCTTCCTTTTCTTCCTCCCTTTCCCCTTGGGTTTGTTTGGTTCTTTAGATGTGTAAGGACCCTCCTATATAATGTTCAGAGAAACAGATCAAAGCCTTTGGAATTAATGAAACTGTCAGAGTGAGGAAGATTAAGGAATCCTAAAACTA
>NW_012145745.1:1639780-1641962 GCF_000956105.1 Propithecus coquereli
ATTTTTGTTTATAAGAATACACATGATGCCTTATCTTAAAAAGGTTACCATTGAGTTGATTACAAGTAGAATTGGGTATAAACTAGGCCATGTTATAAATTTATTTCATCTCCAGGATAATAATGCCCACCATGTACTGAGTAATTATTCTATTCCAGTAACTGTGCTAACCACTTTACATAATCATCTTAATTTTTTCACAAGAATCTTTTGAAGTAGATATAATCATTAGGATTTTACAGTAAAAGAAACTGGGACTTAGGCTAATTAACTTTAAGATTATCACAAAGCAAGTAAAGGATTTTATCAGAACCACTAGAAGTGATATGTAGTAAGGATTTATTATACTGTATTGACCTTACGCATTTACGGGAGCTGGTTTAACTCTCTATGTAAGGTTGTCTCTCTGTCTGGTGCTGGAGACTGCAGTCAGCAAGGCAGACACTTGAGAAAAGATGACGGATACAAAGTGTGGAAGAGCAAGGACAAACTGTACTTTGTTATCAATACTTGGCTTCTATGATGATAGTCTGTAACCTATGTCAGGCTTTCACCTTCTCTAAGGCTCCAGTTTTGATGATGGGGGTGACATGTAGGATAATTTAGTGCCCTTTGTCAGGGAGCTAAACATATACTTGGTCCAGGACTTGGAGGAGCAAAAGGAAGATGTGTGAGGAGCTGGAGGAACCTCAGTTCTGGCTGCCGTCCCACACAAAAAGATGAGCCAGCAGATAAATGACAATTTGCATGAGGTGCAGTGGCCCCTGGTCGGTATGCCTACACTGAACCTAGCTAAAAATAAAAAACAAAAATCACTGCTGCTTCATTTCCTCCTTCCACAACTTGGGCATAATAGCTACTGTGATCCCCAGGCTAACTTGGAAATAACAAGAAAAGGAAATTTGGGAAATGTAGTCTTAGCTTAGCTAAATTGACCCAATACAACAAATTCATGGTGAATCTGTGATTCAAACACAGACTTCTGCTACCAAATCTTATTAACTTTCCTGAAAGGATATATTGTCCCATTTCCTTATGGGTTATCAACTTTGTTTTTAATTTGTTTTTGGTACTGTAACCAATTGTGCTCCTAATTATTCTCATCCACAATACACCTATGTAAATCTACATAATTTGGGAAATAAAGCTGAAGATACACTCAACTTTTGTTGATCAGAAAAAAAAGTCTAAAAATAAAAATATTGCCTTATTTTGGCAGCAAAATAAAAATTATTTACACTGACATTACCGCCTCCTTTCACCCTCCACAGCTCTTTTGGCTAGGTCAAGAGAATCCCAGAACTGAATCCACTCCAAGACCTATATTCCTACCTCCTCCCAGCAGCTAGAGCATGGCTACCACCAGGGATAACCCTCTTATTCTCTTTATTCTTGTTTCCATCTGTAACCCATGATGTCCAGGACTACCCGTGGTTCCTTTTCCCCCAACTCTAATCCTGCAACTTCCTTTTGTGTATCTCAGTCACTTCTCCGCAACTTCAGTAGACTCGCCATCAGTCTTCAGCGATATTTTCTACCTTTTGCTGAATGGGCCTCTCACTTTCTTGCTATAACTGAAACCCGGCTCTCCCCTGAAGACCCAGAATTCCCCACCTCTTTCTTAGTGGATGTTTCTTCTTCCAGGCCTGTTGTTTCACTGGGCTTCGGGGTAAGGAATATGATTTTTCTGTTCTGTTCAGGTACTTCCAAGCCAATTTCCTTTTCTTTTCTGTAAGTTCCCAGCTTTGAATTTTATGCCATTGGACCATACCACAGTCTACACCTCCTTGCTCTAGTCGTCTCTCAAACCCAGGCCCCTTCCCATCCTTCGAAGACTTTTGTTCCTGCCCCATTGCCACTTCCTGACAGCACTCCTGTAAATTCCTAGTGACTTCATTATTCACTTAGATGAAACATGCACATTTCTAGTCTTTCAATGCTTAAATCTTTTTCCCCCTACATAATCATATTCTTAACCCCATTCAATAAACTCACTTTCTCATGGTCATAGTTCTTGCCTTTAATAACTACACTCTTTCCATAATCTCAATTTTGAAAATTCTGTTCTCAGAACACCAATTTTCCCCTCTAGATCATGCTAGTATCCTTACTCCAATAACATGTCAGCCCTACCAGGACTTACAATATGTTGATCCTCTTTGCTTGTTTATACTCATTACTT
>NW_012145745.1:1645062-1659095 GCF_000956105.1 Propithecus coquereli
ATTAATTAATTTATGTGTCTGTCCATCCATCCATTCACTTATAGTAAGCTTTTATTGAGGATCTACTAACTATCCAGTACTATGAAAGGAGTTAAGGATACAAAAACAATGACCTAATTTTTTTCCCATTGAGTCACAATTCAGTGGGAGAGACTGAGACACAATGCCATCACAGTATGGTAAGTACAACCAAAAGATATGTGGGCATACAGAGAATGGCTTTTGAGTTAATTCAAGCTTGATTTTTCAGCATATTTAATATTTATTTAATATTTAACTTTCATTGTAGCCTTTGTTTAAAATCTTAAGGTCTGCCTCAATGAAAATAAAAATTTCTCCTTGGGAATTGTCATTCTAAAGCCTCAAAAATTTCTTTCTTTTACAATTGTGCCAAATCACAGCTCTAGCTAAAATGTTGCTAGAATGAATTGAAAGAACAGAGGTTTTGATCTGTTGTATATTGCTGAAAAGGACCGAAATGAGATTTAATGAAAGAGCATTGATCTCTTTGGAAAATATGGCATGACAAGAGTTTGAAAGAATTAGGCAGCTAGTCATGTGTTATGATGCAGTTATGACGATGGTTTTATGAGAAGACAATTGTTTCACCAATTAGG
Organism: Propithecus coquereli; assembly: GCF_000956105.1. Lineage (NCBI taxonomy): Eukaryota > Metazoa > Chordata > Mammalia > Primates > Indriidae > Propithecus > Propithecus coquereli. The sequence goes on from NW_012145745.1 coordinate 1,645,680, forward strand.
AAAGTAACAAAAGGGGAAAAATCTAAACAAAACTCTTTGATATAGGCACCAAGGCCTTTGGCCCCATAAAGGTTCTCTGAATCATGACTGACATGAGGCAGATCGATTAATTGGAGAAAAAGACATAAAAATTTATTTTAACATTATCTACACAGGAGCCTTCAGAATGAAGACCCAAAGATACAGGGGAAATTGTCCATTTTTATGCTGTGGTTCAACAAAGTATAGACTGCCATGTAGAAATATAATTGGACAAAAAGGGTACAATCTAATGTTAATAGACTGAATGAGGAAACCCAGCAAGGCCTGTCCATCTAGATTCTTCTTGGCCTCTCTGAGCACCCATTCCTTCCTTCTGAGTGTGGGTCAGGACCCTCTCTAGACTGGGGTTCTTATGACCTACGGTAAAACAGGGAAGTTCAGATAATTTCTTTATGGCAAGTTTTTATACAGAATAATTTTAGGTTTTATGGCTAGCTTTCAGGAAAAGGGGTTCTGGCTTTTATGATCAGGAAAGGCTAAGAGGGATTCTAGCTTCCATGGCAAATCTTGGGGAAGAATGAGACTGAGAGACAGGAGGACGGGAGAAGGTCAGAGAAAAACTTTTGCTTCTGAGGCTTTCATTTTGGGGTACTGTTTTCTGTTCCCCAACAATGTGAAAACATTCTTTACTATGCTTATGCTGAAGATATGTTCTAAAAATTGTATTATCATTTTAATTTACATTGACACTATAATAATATAATTCTATCAATATAATTCAAGTTTAAAGTAATGTCTTGCAAATAAAAGATAAACTATGTTAGGGACCAGGTTGCAGAGTTCAGACCCCACCTCTGTGGAAAAATTGTCTTCCATGAAACTGAGGAAGGGGGGCACTCACAGCAGGAGGGGAGCAGTGGGCGAGAGAGCAAAGCTTCATCTGTATTTATAGCCGCTTCTCTCCCCATTGCTTACATCACCACTTGAGCTCTGCCCACCCCCTTCCCATCCATGGAAAAATTGTCTTCTGTGACTAATGCCCGGTGCCAAAAAGGTTGGGAGGTTGGGGACCATTGTTTTAGGATATGCTTCTAAATTTCCCAGTTCTCAATTACAATATTGGTGGTCCCCTGACTTGTGATCGAGCAATTTACAATTTTTTGATTTTAAGATGGTGTGAAAGTAATCCACATTCAGTGGAAACTGCACTTTGAATTTTGATCTTTTCCCATGCTAGGAATATGTAGTATAATAACTCCCATGATGCTGGGCAGTGGCAGCTAGCTGCAGCTCCTGGTCAGCCACGCCATCACGAGGGTAAACAATCAATACTGCACAGTGACTGTGTTCGATAAATTGCATGAGATAGTCACCACTCTATTATAAAATAGTCTTTGTGTTAGAAGATTTCGCCCAACTGTAGGATACTTTAAGTGTTCTGAATGTTTAAAGTAGGCTAATCTAAGCAGTAGGTTAGATGCATTAAATGCATTTTTGACTTAACAATATTTTTAACTTACCATTGGTTTATTGAGGTATAACACTGTTGTAAGCCAAAGAGCATCTGTACTTTGGATTTCTTTTTCAAAACATGCTTGTGAAGCATTGGGAATTAATGTTGAAGTTGTTCATATTTCTTAAGAATTATGTGATATTTGTTAAATATGCATACAAAAGTTGCAAGACATAAAAAAATTGGGGGAAATTCTACCCAGTCTTTTGAATTTTGTATTAATTATTTTATTGCTTTATAAAATTCTATCACATGAATACACTATGAGTAATATATTGTTTAATTTTGATTGAAGTTGATGTTCATAAAAATTGCATGCTCTAGTCTTCCACATTTCATATAATATTATATTCCCGAAATTCATGAATATAGACAATTATTTTTCATTGACATATAACATTTTACTGGCTAAATAGACCACAATTGATTTTTCATTCTCCTGTGATTGATATTTGGAATGATTCCTTCTGGGGAAGATGTATAACCCACAATGCTGTTATTAATATTTCTATATATATTTCCAGTAGCACACTTGCAGGAGTTTCTATAGGATATATACTTAACGGGATTTCTGAATCACATGCTATGTTCATGTTTGACATGATAATTTAAAAAAATATTATATCCATTTAATTCCACTGTCAATGTATCACAGTTTGAACTGATCCAACAGTTTTGCCAGCATTAATATTGTAAATTTTCATAATTTTTGTCATTATTTCTTATTTGAAAAGACATAGAAAAATATTTTTTAATCACATCATAAAATACATAGATAACAACCACCAACAAATAGGGAATTTATTTATATATTAACATTGGAATTCATTTGAAAATATGATTTTTTATTTTAATGTGATTATTATCTCTTGACGAATTACAAATACATAAGATGAAAATTATTTCAAACTCCATAAACAATGCGAAAATTTTTAAATCTGCAATGAATTTGATACAGAAACTACAAAATGTGATTTTACTAAGTCCATATTTTATGATTCATTGTGAATTAAACAATATATTGAAAGCATATTAACAAAACTGTAATTTTCCAAAAGTTAATTTGAAATACCGTTGTTTTGAACTTAATGAATATACTCATCAACAGCTTGAATATTTATGTAAATATTCAATATATCTGTTTTGTCAGTGCAGAGCAACTGGTATTTGTTCTATCGACTATTGAGAAAATTGGCTACCTCTGGGTATCTCTTCTGCTTAAATCAATCATTGAATTCATAAACATGACACTCTTTGTACAAAATATAACATTAACTTAATGTATACATACTTGAAATGTTATTTATTTTTAAATATCATTCCTCTGTATTCCTAACATAAATCTGTATCATTGAAGCCATTAATCTTACACATTTCGATAAGGGATTCAGAAAGGAAAAGGCACTTCAATGAAAATAGTAATTAAAGATAGCTTCTAATCGCAAAATAAAATTATTATCAAAAGGAAAAGCAAAGTCCTCAAAGCTTTTTATAGAAATATCCCATTGCATTCACATTTATCCTCCAGGTATTGAGGAGGTTCCCTTTTCAAAAAGAATCTGCTCTGCATATTTCTGTGAGAATGTCCCTAGCACAAGTACCCTTGAACTCTTTTTTTTAATCTGGGAAAAATGAAATAACTATTATGTGCTTTCAAAATTAAAAAATATATTTATTATTATGTTAAAACAGAACAGGAATTTTTCTATGCATTAGTTACTTCATTAAAAAAAATGAGTAGCGATTGTATTTCCTCAGTGTTCACCAAGTTACAATCACTGTGATCCTTGTCAACGGTGCCAAAACAAAGAGAAGAGCAATATAACTTTCCTGTAATAATATGTCTCTGGAAACCAATCAACAAAATTGAAGCCAAAGCAGACTGCTCTTGTTAGCAGGCTAGATAACTATATAAGCCGCTGCATTCATAGTTATGGGAAATGTGCCTTATAAAATAAAGCAAGCTCAATGGCAGCAGCACAAAAATGTAGGTAATTTTCTTGGCAAAAAGTATCATCTAAACTTTATGGTTTATTCTCGGTATACAGATAAAATGATATAAAATAAAATCCTTTAACATCTAGACTTGTACTCCCACTGGTTTTATCTGCTTGACTCAGACATTATGGCCTATACTAAATTCATAGGCTTTGCTGAGTACCTAACAAGAATTCATTAAAATTTGGACTAGTCATGATCTTAGACAAAGAAATAAAAATGACCATGAGGTTTTTCTTGGTGGTCATTTTTATTTTTCAAGTACTGTGAATCCTTAAAGCCATAAAAAAAGCTGGTTCATAACAATCTAGTGTGTGAGCACCAAATACAGTTCTATGTAAAACACCTTGTGAGAGTTAAAATGAACTAAGCTTGGATTTAGTAACTAAACACAAGCAATACCTTCAGTTTTGGATTACACTTATGAAAAAAAGATTAAGAATAGTATATAAGAGTTGCTGAAGGTTTTGACATCTTGGAATATGTTTGGTAAATACTTTACAATACTTAGGGTCCTTTTCAAATTTCTGTTTATTTTATTAAACTCAGAGTTTTAAAATTATTTGTGGTTTTTGTTTAAAGTTTTTTCATCAGATATACATATTGCCTATGGGCTGATTTTCCACCCAAAACTGAAAAAAAAAAGGGACTATTTTATTTTTGATACTACTTATATTTGAAATTTAGAGTATATACTACTCATTTGGAAATGATTAGTGTATATAATATTTTATGTAAATGCTCATTGAATTGATTGCCAAGATTAAAAACTTATACCTAGAAAACTTAAAACTGAATTTCAAATAATTTTCCACTTAAAATAAAAACTTCAATTTCCAAAGGGCACTCCATTCAGGTGGTAAATATAACATTTAAGTCTGTGATATTATTTTTGCTCTTAATGAGACTCTAAACTGTTTTTAATTTTTTTGGCATCACTCATAAGCTTGATAGCTAAATAATGTTGCTTGTTTTCTGTAATAAAAACCATCATCATATCAAGTCAATAAGCTATAACATCTAGGAATAGTTATTTTTCAAATTCCAAATTTATCATGGTCTTAGAGAAATTACCAAACGATTTGTAACCCAGGGCTAGTTCAGAGAGATGCTGTGAGCACCTAGTAGGATTTCAAAGACTTTAGAGCTAATATTACCTTTTTAAAAGCATAGTTAATAACTGGTACCAGAATTCTCTTTTAGAAAGATCACTTTTCCTGAAGAAAAATGTTTTGATGTTCCAACTGAATGCAGAATGTAGAAGAAAAGGACAGAATAAAGCAATCACTGAATTATTATATATAACAAAATGCAGAGAATTTTGTTTAAGGAAAAAGGAGGGAACATAGAGTTTTAAAAAAATAATGGTCCATAGGCACATAAAAATCTTAATGTTGATGAAATTATAGGCATGTATAGTTGGTAATGGCTGAAGAAATTTTTATGCATAGTGATTTTAATACTCAACTTTTATATATTTAATACATTAAATGTAACATTCAATTTCAGTCTATGCTTTTGAGCTCTAACTCCCTCTTTCTCAATAAGCCTTCAGTAAAAGCTTCCATACAATCATACACAATGACTTTGTGTAAGTCTCCCCGCCCGCCGTACTCCCAACCACAGAAATCAAGAAAAGCAGTGATTGGGTAACACATCTAGGGTGACATGATGTTGAACAAGGATAATGTTACAGGCTGGCAACATTTCCATTAAAAAAAACAAAAAGAAATCACTGGAAGTTGTAACTCAGCACCAGAAGAGGCTAAAAAAGCTTTTGCTGGTAGTGAGATAGTAATGAGTAACACAGATCTCCTGTCCTCTGAGTTTTCAACCGGTGAAGAAATAGATTCAGGCATCAGATAAAGGAAATTAAAATACTGGTATTGCTTTATATGTTTTATAGCCGGATTAGCTGGACTGGAAAACTTGCCTTGTCCCGTAGCTAGAATCTTGCTTCCTACTGCCCCTCATCTGTTCACAGCTATAAGCTTCCCCTTGATGGGCCCGCATGTCCCCTTGAAAGCTTACCTTCTAGAGCAGTGGTCCCCAACCTTTGTGGCAGCAGAGACTGGTTTCATAGAAGACAATTTTTCCATGGGGGGTGGTTGCGGAGGCAGAGCTCAGACGATATGAGCCATGGGGAGCGGCTGTTAATACAGATGAAGCTTCCCTCAGGAGATGTGCGCCACTCCCACTAAGTTTCATGAAAGACAATTTTTCCACATACGGGTGGAGGAGGGTGGCGGAACTCAGGCAGTGATGCTCCACTGGTTCCCAACAGGGGGTTGGAGACTGCGGTTCTAGAGGGCAGGGAAAGGTTGTGTCCTGAGGACAGGACATTCCCAAAGAGAGAACCTAGATGTGGCTTTCTTTACTTAGTTTCTTTCTGGTCATGCTCTTGAGATAAATAATTCCTTTTTGTTTAGGGAAAGACTAGAAGATCTCTAGGAAATCTCATGGAAACATTGTCAAGAGGACTAGGGTTCTCCATAATGTGACTCAGATATTTGCTTTCTTAACCCCTGGACGCTCTCAGTCAAGGCTCTGATCTCCCTGTGTGTAGTTACCCCACCCAGGGAAGGGCACAGCCAGGCTTGTATTTCAGCCACTTCTATTTGTGTTTTCTCCTAGGTCCACTGGTAATTATGAGGAAATTTTCACTAAGCAGGAGTAATAGGATAGGGAAATTTGTACACTATTTTCCCCATGGAAGATTGAAGAGAGCAAGGAGAGAACTAGGCATGAGTGTCTTGATCCTTTCTTTCTTTTTCAGAGAAACCTGAGCTCAGGATGCAGCCATTCACTGCTCATCCATGTGATTTATTTCCTATGTGGACCAGATATCTTCTGTTCACCCTCTAACCCCACTCTACTTGCTTTTAGCCTGGTGTCCACCCCAGGAGGCTGACTTGGTTGGAATATACTAAGTATCCTCCCGCCGTCCTGGCTTCTGGGTGGATAGGGCCAGCAGGGAGTCCTGACATAAGATTGAACAGAAGCAGAACACTGAGTGCAAGTTGTTTATTGCTCTGGGATGTCTCCTTGCAGGAGTGTCTACCTCCTCTCAAGATGGCCCTCCCTACATGACTCTCTCCTTCAGAGTTTTATATCTGCTTTGTGCCTAGGGTTAGAAACAGCTCCTCTGTAACCAGCTCATGGCTTTTTGGCATTTCTATGCCTTGTACATATGTTTCTAAACAGTTCCTTTGTTTGACCTTACTTAAATGACTCTGTAATTTCCTTCTGAGACTGTGGCTGATACCCAGACTAGAGATTTGGGGGAAGGTAGGCTTAATTCAGAGACTATTAGAAGCCTGATTATACTCTAATTTCAACATTTGTTCTGTAATATAATTGTACTCATACTCATAATAGATCTCCATGTCTCTTACATGAATATCTCACTTCAGGGCTGGTTCAAAACTCAAAAGGAGAAGAGGGAAGTGTTGTTTATATGTCTTACTAAAACTCCAATGTATTGGTGTCAGTAACCTTGAGGAATGGAGAAGTCCTGGTATTTGAAACCCAGAAAAATATGTGGGGTGTGAGGCTCCTGCTGTCTCCAGGGGAAGGGAATTTAAGATTCAAGCTTCAGTGCTTTTGTTAGTGTGGTCTTGGCCATTTTTTTCTCTTGGCAGTTTGCAGCAGCTTATGTTGATCTTGTACAACTGTACATATTTTTTTTTTTTAACTGGCATGATCCTCAGTAAAACCCCTTGGCCTTAGTATGTAGACTGCTGTACTTAACCTTGAACTACAGGGGGATATATGTGCCCAAGACAAGATTTAGACCACAGTAAAGTCTCAGCCCAAAACAGACAGTGCTTCAGCATAAGACTAGTTGGGCATTGGTTGATAGAATACATTTTTTTTCTCTCTGCAGGATATTTCTCTATTCGTTAGCTATGCAGGACTCTAAAGATCAAAAGGCAGCTCTTCAGTGTAGAAGACCACATATTATTAGAATATTAAATGTTATTAGGAGCTGGCCTTTACATTGTTAAGTGATAGGCATTAGAAGATGGCAGAAGATGAGCTGGCATCTTCCTGGAACTGAATAAAGAGGAAGGAGAGGGAATCTGGGCTCTTTCAGTTCTGTGGTTGGTCCTCAGGCTTACAGCCATGCTCCCCTACATTCCCTCATTCTTACATCTGATGTTTACTATGATTATTAATAACACAATCTGTGAACAAAGTTTGGGATTTTGGAGATTTGGATTGCAGATTCACTCCTAAAGGTGGAATTCATCTCACGAATAAACAAATAACAAATAGAAAGCTTACCTGATAGGAAATATTCCATTTTCTTGGGGTGAGAGTGTTATGAACCCAAGGCCAAAAAATCAGTAGAAAAGGTTTGAGACTACAGGAATCAATTTAGAGAATTAAATCGGTTTTGAACAATATGCTTCGGTTTATTGTCAGAAGAAAAGACAGAGAAAGAAAAGAAAAATAAAAACAAAGTGATTCCACTGGAAGAATTTTTTATTTATTAAGCATATACCATGCTAGATTGTAGGCCAACAGTAGCCCAAACGACAGCTTCTGTTCTCCTGGGCCTTACAGTCTAGTAAAGAGACAGGCAATGCCTATATGTTAAATTAAATTTGAATGCATATATTATAGAATATCTGAGATTGATACAATTTATAAAGAAAAATAAAGTAAGAAAAGTAGAAAGAGAACTGAGAAACCTGCGCTATTTTGGCACAAGATGATAAAAAAAAAATCCTCTATGGGAATGTAGCTTTTGAGGAGAGATTTACATGAAGCAAGGAAGCGAAGCATACAAATATCTTTGGAAACATAATTCAGGTAAAAGGAAGAGCAAGTACAAAGATATTGAGGCAGGAATAAGTTCTTTTTGACCAAGGTATAGAAAGAGGCCAATGTGATTCAGGCAATGAATGTGTGGAGGATTGGTATGAGAGGAGGCGGAAGACGTAGCCAAATAAGGCTTTCTGTGTAATCTAACCCCGGCCCGGGCTGCATCTCCCTGGCCCAAGTTTGCTGCTGGAGCGGGTGCTGAGGCCCTGTGTCCTCAGGCAGTTCCAGTAGTGATCAGCCCCATGACTGTGCCAGCCAAAAAGTAAGCTTCTTTGAGCCAGAAAGGTCAAAGATGTCAAAGACCCACTCTCATTAAAGCACCAAAACTGTCTATCTTGGTCCTACTTGAAAATTCAGCTTCTCAGCAAATCATTGTGGTCCCCAAATAGTATCTCCACGTATCTCAAAATTTCCTAGTCAGTGCACTGCTGAGGAGAAAAAAACAAAAACAAAACAAAAAACCCACATCTTCCTCTCCAACTTATGACCCAATGGAAAATAGGTACTGAAGTCAGAAAGATGAAGAACAATCTATCTGCTTTGTGGCTGATAAAGCTGAATTGAAGAGAAGTTTACCTGACGTGTGCCTACAATCACTATTTCTAATATGTCCCCACCTTGGGTTAAATTTACTAGACCAGGATTGTAGAGCTGGCTTCCTGATTGGGCGAAGTCATACCTGGTAAGCTTATAGCATGGAGAAACAAGCAACGTGAGTGTTCTAAAAGACAGGTCTCTTGGGAGGGAGAACCCAGAAGTGGAGCCTTCCCCCAGTCTCCCAGTTCCCATTATATATAAACTCCGTTATTGAAAAGGAGTGAGTGAGTGGCAGAGGAGAGTTAGAAGTTGTTCTGTCAGAAATCTTCTATGGATATCAGAGGACATGGGCACTTGGTCCCCGTTAGCAATTTATACGCTATCTTCCTGACTTCCCCAAATCCTCCAGAATCCCAGCAAAGAATTTGGGGGATATGAGGCTCCTCCACCCCTCAAATGGTGCTTGAGTCAATTTCATTTAGATCTCAAGGGATGGATACCTTACCTGATGTCTGCAATATATTTGTAATGTTTCTTTTTTAATAAACTCCTTAACACTGGTTAGTTTGGGCCAGATTGAATCATATAACCTTGGACAACTAAAATTATAAATCCAAATTAGGGTTAGTCTATAATTATATCCCTCACATACTACATTATCACTGGGTATCTGCATTTCTTTCAAAGGAAAACAGTCTGTCATTAACAGATTGTGTTACTTTTTCATAAGCAATAATACACAATGGACTTGTGAAGCACTTACTATGAAAATAATTGTTCAATGACATGATAATTCGATACCAGAATATCTCTACCCTACCCCCAAATGGCCTCGTTTTTACCGTTAACACATTATCATCACACGTTTTAATAGCAGGCCATAATCTGTTAAAGTCAAATTCAGAATCATAGCCTCTGTCCTGAAGAGTGTTTTATATCTGATGTCCAGTAACTAAGTGAAGAAACCCTTTAAATGTGGGAGGAAATACATTTCTAAGTACAAAATGATCAACGCGTCTTTACGTATGTATGTGTGTAATACTGTAGCAACTTGGGACTATTTTTGTTTTATATATTCTGAAAATACATATCTATATTTAAAAACACTCCTCTCCCTTCAGATGAAATCATCTCCAAGATTGTCTTAAATTAGAACAGAAGCAGATGAAATTGGATAGATTTCATCTCTAAAACTGCTGACAATGGGAATTAATCTCAAAGGTTTTTTTTTTTTCTGTCTCTGTACAAAAGTGCATATAAGCATCTGCCATAAAATGTATATGCTGACACTGCATGTGGTGTGTGTCACTGAGCACAACCGTTTCCAGCACCTGTGACACATCAAACTGTTTACCTTGGGAGGCATGTGCATGACATCTTCTGGGAGGGTGTAAGTCAGGCCAAAGAATTGTTAACAGCTTGCTCTCTTCTTGCCTCTCGCTCACCCTCAACCCACTGAAACATCTTACTCTATGGCTGGAGACAAATTGTCAAAAAGAATGACACCCGATTTTTTTCCCCTTTCGAGGCAAGCCTGGGAAATAGAATTTTCGAGGAAATGAGCAATGAGAGAAAAGCAGACAGGAAGCTTGTGAGATGTCTGTGCACACTGTGCTTCACTCAATCCAGCAGCCTTTTCCTGTTTTTGAACACCTGACACACACAGAAAGGTTTGGTTTCTGAGGAATGGCACTATCACCAGCATCTATGCTTTTTGTTTTGCCTGCAGAGCCATTTAATTTTGTGTGGAGATTTAGTCGTTGTAATTGGTGCTAGAGATGATTGCTAATGAGGCAAAACTCAAGTGAAAGCCCAGATAATTTGTGCTGTTTAACAGATAGCTTCCCAACAGCTGCCTCATTTTGCTCCATTCATATTACCGATTGTCTGGGTGCTTCTGGCATCATGTGGACAAGATTTGTTCATTTCCCAAACTCTTCCCTCTTGATTTTTATTTCCTCTTATTTTAAACAAAAGATTTGAAACATACTGGAAGTAATAACAAATGCTTATTTAATCTTGCTTTCCTGATTTATTAAATTGACATTTTGCCATATTTTTATGAGATCTGTGTTTAAATAAAATGAGACAGACAAAAGTTGAATCTCTTTTTATGCCGTTCACTGATACACTCTCTACCCAGATATAATCATTGACTTCAAGGTAGTAGCATTGCTAACCATGTTTATATTTGTATATGTTAGGTATTCATAAACTAACATTGCATTTTTTTTGTTTTTTAAATGTCATAAATTTAATCACACTATTTATATATTTTTATAATTTGATTTGTTCATCTGACACTATATTTTTATTTACTCATTGTTCATTTGACACTATTACTAGTGGCATTATTTTTTCGGTTTATTAGCTACTCTCTGAATCATCTGTCCATATCATTTATACATTTTTTTCATCAAAATATTTGCCAAGAAACACTAAGACTATTTTCCTGTTATAAACAAAGCTGAATGAAGGGTCACAGTTAACTGTTCATATGTACAAGTCTCTCTAGAGCATATAACTGGAGATAGAATTATTCTATGTTTCTCCAAATTTACTAGATAGTGAGAAATTGCATGTCAAATAGTTGTACCAGTTTAGGTTTCCACCAGAGAATATGAAAAATTGCCTGAGAAGTTGAATTCTCACTTAATTTTTTTGTATTTGATGAGATTAAAATGCTATTTCATTGTGGGTTTCATTTACATAACTCATTACTAATGGGGGTGAGTATTTTTTCATGTTTACTAGTTATTCTCTGAATCGTCTGTCCATATCATTTATATGTTTTTTCATCAAATTATTTGCTAATTTTTACTGGATTGTAGGAATTCTTTATATATTCTCTATACTATTGTTAACCTAGAAGGAAGAGGCAGAAGCAAAAAATATAATTTAAAAAATTTACTTGAAATTTTTGAAAGTGAGAATAGCTACCTGGAAGACTCAGACCCAAGTAACCTTGGTTATGAACTTTGGCCGTTGTTACACACAGGATTTTAAAGTCAAAGAAAAGGTGGGGGGCATGGGGAGTGCATTGATACGAAATTGTTTGTCAGGAATTCTTACTGGTTTACAGAAATAACATTGATTGGTGATTAGCTATACATTATTAAGCAATAGGGTGTGGGTTATAGTGCCTGATGCAGCATTAATAGGTTAATTTATAGTTACTCGTGGCAATAGCAAGCAGTTGCAAGAGATGAACACATAGCTCAAAAAGGGGAGTAGGATGTGTTTGTTGTCACATTTTAATGTCTCTCTGGGCTTGATAATTAAAAGAACTTGCATTCCTCATATAAAAGTTCTTTTCTCATCTCCTTTTGATAAAAAAATCTTTCTTCTTGAAAGCATTGATGATCAAAATTTGAGCGTCAAGATGTCCCTCGTTTCTAGGAAGGCTCATTCTCAGGTAGTCCCATGAAACTTACTGATCTATGCTGCTGTTTCTTGTTGAATCCTACCAAGTCTTTGGGGTACCATGAATTTAGTTTTCTCAGAAGTAAAACAACAAGAGATAAATAACATTAATAATTTGAATGGTAGAAATATAACGTACACAAGGATTACAATCAAAAGAGAGTTTGTATGCCAGAACAGAAAAACAAACAAACAAACAAAAACAAACCAACAAACCTATTCCACTAAGGATTCAACTAAAAAAATAATGAAAATTTTAAATTCAGGTTCTTCTTTAGAGACTTATTGTAGGCAGGAAGTAATTCAGAATTTATTCCAAATTGTAGGCAAGTAATAAAATTCAAAAATAGTGGACAAGGCTAGAATCTAATAATTGGTGTACTGTAGCTTTCTTCTGTAACATAAATTTTTCTTTCTCCAGTTCTACATTTCTACCAAAGATAAGTTTCAGTAGGACCAATTCAAATGAATTTTATAATAGTTTTATGATTCTTGGACTGTTTATTTGCATAAAAGGCAACAAGAATAGTGAGTATTCATATTGGTTCTTTTAAATTGGCTTTGCTAGGACTTTTGTAGGGAATTTTGGGTTACATTTTTTAAAATCCTCAAAGCTACTCAAGCCAAGGATTTGCCATCAGACTATGTGCAATGCCTGTAAAAATTGGGCAAATTTCTCTTTTCTTGAGATTCCAAAATAACATGAAATTCCTGGGCCTGTCACTACAAGGACAGAAACCTTGTAAGGGAACCACACAGACCTGTTCCAGGCCAGTATTTCCAAGGGGATTTTTTTGAGCTCTATTAAGTCAAATTCAATTCCTCACAGCAGCCTGGTCATATCTGAAAATATGCTATTTCAGTTAAAACCTTGATAAAATAACTAGTGTATCTAATTGTGAACTGTTACAAAAGAAAATAGATTCTTATTGAATTTATGCTAACAACTATATTGCCATAAATTAAGAATACTCACAAATAGTTTGCAAATTTTTGAGAAATCTGATCAATAAAAAGGCAAATGTTTTTGTTTTACTCACAAAAGAATACCTTACCCTATAAATTATAAATGGCTCAAAAAGGAGGAAAAAAAGTTTTCTTGACTCTGGAAAACAAAACATAAAAATCAGCAA
>NW_012145745.1:1659517-1664054 GCF_000956105.1 Propithecus coquereli
AAGATAGAATTAGTGAGCTTGAAGACAGGTTATTTGAAAATACAGTTAGAAGAGAAATAGAAAAAAAGAATGAAAAACAAGGAAGCATGCCTACAAAATCTAGAAAACAGCCTCAAAGGAGCAAATCTAAGATTTATTGGCCTCAAAGAGGAAGTAGAAAGGAAATAATAACAGAGAACTTTCCAAACATAGAGAACAATATTAATATTCATGTATAAGAAGGTCACAGAACACTAGGCATATTTAATCCAAATAAGACTACCTCAAGGCATTTAATAATCAAGCTCCCAAAGGTCACAGATAAAGGTCTTAAGGGAAGCAAGAAAAAAGAAAAGGATTACATATAAAGGAACTCCAACATGTCTGGCAGCAGACTTCTCAGTGGAAACATAGGTTAGAGAGAGTGGGATGACATATTCAAAGTGCTGAAAGAAAAACACCTTAACCCTAGAATGTTAGATCTTGAAAAATCATCCTTCAAACATGAAGGAGAAATAAAAACTTCTGTAGCCAAACAAAAGCTGAGGGATTTCATGAACACCAGACCTGTCCTATAAGAAATGATAAAAGGAGTTTTTGAAACTGAAAGAAAAAAAATGTTAATGAACAATAAAAAATCACCTAAAGGTATATAACTAACTGTAATAGTAAGCACACAAATAAAGAATACTCTATCGCTGTAATTATGGTATACATCCGATAAAGGGATAATAACTGGAATATACAAAGAACTCCAGAAAATCAGCAAGAAATTATCAAACAATCCCATTAAAAGGTGGGCAAAAAACATGAACACAAGCTTTTCAAAAGAAGATAGACTAATGTCAATAAGCACATGAAAAAATGCTCAATGCCTATAATCATCAGGAAAATGCAAATCAAAACCACAGTGAGATATCACCTAACTCCAGTGAGAATGGCTTTTATCAAAAAGTCCCAAAACAACAGATGCTGATTGGATGCAGAGAGATAGAAACACTCATACATTGTTGGTGGGACTGCAAATTAGTACAACCTCTGTGGAAAACAGTATGGAGATATCTCAAAGAACTAAAAGTAGACCTACCATTTGATCCAGCAATCCCACTACCGGGTATTTATCCAACGGAACAAAAAGGCATTTTATAAAAAAGACGTGCACTCAAATGTTTATAGCAGCACAATTCACAATCACAAAGATGTGGAAACAACCCAAGTGCCCATCAATACATGAGTGGATCAATAAAATGTGGTATATGTATACCGGGGAGTACTGCTCAGCCATTAAAAAAAAAGTGAAAACCTTTTATAACAAGCTGGATGGAACTGGAGACCATTCTTTTAAGTGAAGTATGACAAGAATGAAAGAACAAAAACCACATGTACTCACTACTACATTGAAACTTACAGTTCAATACTCTTGTGCACATATGCTAGTAAAATTCAATGGAAATCAAGCAGGTGGGAGCAGGGAGAATGGGACGAGTATATTCACACCTAATGGGTACAGGGTACAAGGCTCACCGTATGGGTGATGGACACACTTAAAACTTTGACTCAGACTGTACAAAAGCAATTTAGGTAACCAAAGCGTTCGTACTCCCATAATATTCTAAAATAATAATAAAAAAACTCTTACCAGATTTTAGCCAGGACAAACAGCCAATATTTCTGGCTTTTGATTTTTTTTAACCAAGCTTACCCTCCCAAGTGAAACTAATGAGGTTTAACCAAGATTATGACTTAAGCAGGGATACACAAGGCATCTCTAAAGAGATGCAAAGCAGTCCTCACAAGATCCAGAGCCACCCCAAAGACAGCTTAAAGAAAGTTTCACTAGCCACAAATGGGGTACAATCCACATTTCTGGCAAGCCATATTTTCTGGGCTCTCATCTTCTCAACTGATTGTGTATATGCAAAGGCCCAAAAGCTTTACATGGCCCCCATAAATGGACGAAGACAGGAAAGCAAATGCTGTCCATGGAAAGGAAAAGAATCAGTAACAAATGGATACCCCATAAAGTCAAAAGTCACACAAATATGAAACCAAGAGTTTGACTAGGAATCAAACCCAGGCCACCACAGCAGTAAAAGCACAGAATTTTAAGTACCAAACTTCAGGGTGGAGTCATCCTTCATTGTTGATCCCACAGGAGATCTATAGCAGGCAGATTGAGTTTACAAATGATTTTAACTTGTTTCAGGTTTGATCTCAGCTGGAATACCACATAGCTAATTCTCTGGATGTTAGTATTTCAATATCCATGTCATTATTCCTGTTTCAGAAAATAATTGTTGGATCTGTATTTTTATGATCTCAGTAGTTTTTTTTTTGTTACCCCCCCCTTTTAGACATAATCTTTTAATTATCTGTTTTATTATCCTAAGCAATGGTCAGCTAGGCAACAAAGGTGTGTTTTAGAGACTTAACTTGTTCATTGGGTGGTCTTTATAATTGAATAAAAACAGTTTGAGAGTCAGGCAGCCCCAGAATAAGAAGTGGTTCATAGCAACTCTGGGACTGCCACAATAAGGGTTTCAGGGGGCGGGTCAAAGACCTAGAGAATTTCCTCAGGTGGTGTGGATGAATATCTTTTGTTTACCTCCTGAATGGAGACAATTTTCTCAAAATTTCTTTTAGAACCCTTTTACGTGTCATTGGAAGTAAGTTTCCCATTTAATTTGGTTCTAAAATCAGTTTTTCATAATTGTGCACACAAATAAATTATTTTAGGTATTTCAAAGGATCCCCCTGATTTTTTTTTGGTTATTGTTGCTTATGACCATCCTGGGTCAGGTGGGTCCACTTTCCTAGATATCTCTAAGAAGGCACCCCAAATTGTTATGCATATAACCAACTGGTATCTAAATAATAGGAGTTGATCACAAGTGAAAAATCAAGCCAGAATTTCAAAAATAGGAAAGTAGCTGCAATTTTTTAAACTATGCTATGTAAAGTGAGACCACTGGTGCCTCACCACCAATCCTTTGACCTGAACCTCTGCTGTGAGACAGGTGCAGAAGAACTTTGACCTGAGCCCCTGGTCCTGAGACAGAAGTGGAAGAAAAGCAGTTCTCTGTAGAGCGCTTTACTCACCTCTCCTCTCCAAAGACAGAGACCAAAGACTCTTAAAGACAGGCTTTGAAAAATGGCTCGAATAAAGTCTAGACATTCAACCAAAATGTGAGAGGTCCAAATTGAAGAGAACTTACCTGAAACACCTGATGGGACTTCTTCATGCTGGTACCAAGTACTGCTTTCAGAGAGGAACACCAGGAGGTTGGGGGGAATCGCTCTGAATCCTGCTGACTTACACCAGATATGTTGACCTAAAAGGAAGAATCTGAGGCAAAATTAATTGAAGTAGAGAATGTTTTGTACCAACCTTGAAGATTGCAACCCAGGAGCAGAGATTCAAGTTGCCCAGAATATACAGTCTGATTAGCAGCAGTTACAACTGGACTTTTAAAGCCAAAAAAAAAAAAATGTGGATTGATAGGAAGTCTTCAGCAGGAATTCTCATTGGTTAACAGAAATAACATTGGCTATACATTGTTAAGCTATAATGTATGGGTTATAGTGTCTGGTGTGGCATTAGCAGGGTAATTTATAGCTGCCTGTGGCAAGAGTGAACAGTTTCAAGAGATGAATACATAGTTCAAAGCAGGGAGTAGGACATGATTGCCGACATTTTAATATCTCTCTGGGCCTGATAATTAAAAGAATTTGCATTCCTCAAATAAAAGTTCTGTTCTTTTCTCAAAGGAAAAATATTTTTCTCCTATACATATAATTTAGTATATATCTTCACTATAAGGGTATTGGACTATTTGACACTGTACTTACATGAGTCAGCTAAATGTGAGAATGTCGGTAGGAGCTTTATGGTCATCCTGATTTTTGAAGTTACTTTGATGAATCTGGGAAAGGTATTGTTGGAGCAAAGGACAAACTTTCCCTTTGCCCTCTGAAGGTTTACTGAAAATCAATTGACGAAAGGCAGATTCATGAAAGAAAAGGCATATAAATTTATTTCATCACAGTTTTACATGACATCAGAGCTTTCAGAATGGAGACCCAAAGATACAGGGGGAAATGTCCATTTTTATCCTTAGGTACAACCAAGTATGGGCAGCCATACGTCGTTCAATAGGGTTGAACAAAAATGGTACAATCTAATGCTGGCAGACTGAGTGGGGGAACCCAGCAAGGCCTGTCTAGATTCTGCTTGGCCTTTCTGAGCAAGTATTCCTTCTTTTGGGGTATGGGGCAAGATACTCTCTGGAATAGGGGTCTTATGACTTACAATCAAATAAGTCAGATTGTTTCTTTATGGCCAGTTTTGACCAGGAAGACAGAAGGAAGTTTAAAATAATATTTTTAGATTTTATGTCTGACTTTGGGGTTCTGGTTTCTATAAAACACCCTGGGGAAGACAGATTCTAGTTTCTATGACTACCCTCAAGGGAGAATATGAAGTCAGAGATAGGAGAGTAGGAGAAAGTCTGACAGAGCTGCTTCAGGGGCCTTCATTTTCAGATATCATTTTCTGAGT
>NW_012145745.1:1674676-1679947 GCF_000956105.1 Propithecus coquereli
GGAGGCAATATATTCCTCATTTACAAAGTTTATATAATTCCCCTTATACTGTTACATGCAAATTGACCAATCTTTAGTGGGGCCTCCTTCAACAAAAGGCTTTAAAATTAGTCCAGATTTTAATAAAACAAGCATTTTGTTAGTACCCCCACCAGAGACCCCTTCACTGTAGAAGTTCTAGCAACCTTCTCTCATACCTCCTGGTGTCTCTGGACCACCATGATAGCCATAAGTTGCCGATGGGCTTTTGATGTAAGAAGTTCTCCTCCTCAGTTCTATGATATATGCCATTAGAGTGGCAAGCGCTGCCCATACTGAGTTATCTTTAAAACATAGGCTCTCACAAGTCCTACACCCATGACCCTCTGTATCAAGCTGCTCATTATGCCGTGGGGCATGGAAGCGGCACTCCAAAAATTCAGCATGGCCGGTGAGATCTCCTGCTTTTAAGGATAGAGCCAAATATGGGCTCTTGGAATATTCCGCTTACAGAAGGGGGTAACGTTCTATGTCTTCAGTCCTTTGCTGATGCCATGGCGCTAAAGGAAGTCATACTTCTCCTAGATTCTTTGACTTTGTGGAGCTCCTTGGGATCAACTGAATGAACAGCAATTATTACTGACCAAAGCATGTACTTTTCATAATACACAATGCTGGACACTTGGACAAGCATTTAATAGAAATTTTACCTCTCTTACCTACCCCAAGGTGTAGGCCTCATGGAGTACAATAATGGCTTACTTAAACCAGTTCAAATTTAATTATTAATAAATGAAAATTTGGCACATTTTAGTCATAGTCAAACATCAGGGGTCAGTTCTAATATGTCATCATCTTTTCATGTTTGCTTGCTGACAGTTTTTAAGCTTCATCCTTCCCTCTTGGAAATCTAAGCAAGATAATGAGAAAGCCCATTGCTCTCTCTTTTGGCATTAGTGGGAATTTCAAACCATATCTGGGCACCTTCACCCTGGTTCCACTTCCTAACCAACATAAAAACCCAAGAAGTCTCTTTTCCCTATTTTCTCAAGTCATTTTCAAGCCTGCTAAGAGCTACCCTGCTCTACCCACAGAAAGTGTCATTTTGTGTGCAACAAATGCTTTTTATACTTTCTTGGGGTGGGAGTGTGAGAGAGATCAGTCTCCACATCTGAACCAAATTGTGGGTAAGTCCCACCTTGTTTTTGAGGGATGGCTGTGGCCCAACCCTTCATGCTTTACTTGTGATTCCTGCCAAAAGTTGTCCGATTTGTCTTGGGATGATGAAGGCCACATTATAGAAGAGCACTGTCCCCATGAGTTCCTGAAAAAGTGACTATACTGGACCTTTAACACTTTTCATGCCCATCACCTGTGCCTCACTGATGTTGACTCTGAGGTTAGAATTGCTGTTCCATCACAAATGGCTGACTGCAGTCACAGCATGTGGCCTGGGTCCTTTGAAAATAAACTACCACATTTTTGGCTTTCTAGACCATCTACAGTCTATAATTGATTGCCATTTTTTTGCAAGTAGTCCAAGAGTCAAGATACTCAAATAACATTCCACACACTCTAACATTCATAGACATTCATCATTATGGATCACGGAAATAGCCTCCTCAAAAGTCAATGCAAATACATTTCTAACTCTACCTCTTTTACATTCTACTGGTCCATATTAAGATAGTTTTGTCATTGAATGCAGTTATCTCTAGAAACAGTTTGTTTCCTGGATAATGTTAAGAATGAAAGATAGAGAAGTTCTGTAGAATATTTTTGAGATTCATGCTTTCAACCCTGACAATTCTTGAGCATAGTGCATCTTTCTTTCCCCTGACAGCAACCCGGGTGAAACTGCCACCCTACAGCCTCTGGGTGGAGACCTGGCCAAAAGAGCTCAAAAGTATTTTGGTTCAGCCACCTGGATTCTCTTGTTCAATTCACATGGACTAAAATAATGAAGACATTGACTATATCATTGAGTACACTTCTCCCTAAGTTTTCCTATAGCTACCCATTTTGCCAAGGTGAGAAATATAATGGGTCTCTGTAAATTTATAAAATCAATCTTGTCCAACTTGCACCTGACTCCCTTGGACAAAAGATGTGGGTTTGAGTAGAGGATGTTTGGAAAAAGGTGCATTTATAATACTGGGTTGGAGCACACCAATTTTGTAGCCATGAAAAGAGAGAAATTCGAGCACCTGGGAAGGGTAGACCTTAGACTCCAGAGGTTACAGTAACGGGGAATGATTAATGCTCTCTTTGTTCCTTCAGTACAGCCTTGCAACCTGGTAAAGCAATCAGTCATACACTGTGCCTGAGTAAAGCAGCATTTGCCACTGGCAATCTGACCCTCTGCTCATAAAACAGAAAAAGTTACATGGACCTTGCCAGTTCTGAACTATTCTGCTGTCCCTGATACTATCAATGGCACTGATGTCCAAGTGTCATTAAGTTATGTCATATATGATGGTCAACGCTGTAATTTATAGGTAACTCTGCCCATGTGTCTTAATCAAGCCAATGTAAGGATGATCCAAATTAGGTTTAAGAACATATTCAGATAGGATGACCTGTGTACATTCAAGTTATATGATTGTATGTGGGAGATCATGGACCAAAATATTTCTCTCCATGGAGAGTAGGGGCTGCTTTTTAGCCCATATAGTGCCCCCTGTGCTTATTGGCAATGATACCAAAATTGGCAGCTTAGTTGCAACTCCCTTATGTGGATCATAATGGTCGATAGACCTGGCCTTACACTGCAACCTGGCTGTCTAAACTATGACTTACTGATCCTCTAGAACATATTCACTATTGACTGAGTTTGGGATTCCGGGGATATAGTTGAGATCAATACTGTAGGTTGCCATCATCCTACTGGTTGACATATTGTTAATTAAATGCTATGTGACAAATTCGATGGGTTTATTTGCAGCCCCTGTCAGCGAGATTAATCATAATGGCCAATGGAGTAGCACAATCATGTAAAAATTGATGGAGTCCAAGTGGAGGAGATTGTTGGGAGATACTCACAGGTCTTTTGAATTCCTTGTCTTGCATACCATGTAGACTCTATTTTCTCTTTATCTGGCACATTTCTCAGGGTTGCATACCCCAAAAGATTGTGTTCTCCAGGGTTTTTCTCAGGGGTATTTAAGAGTGGTATCCTTAAGTTACCTTGAGGGATGGTAACATCTACCACTGGATTAAAGAGAAGACTTGCTTACTGATTGCTGTAAAAGTAGTGGATGCTACCAAGCTCAGATTTTCTCTCCTGTATCACATTCCCCTGTTTGTGTAGGTTTTTTCTGAATGAAGCCTTAGTATCACACACTTCACCGGAACTTCCCACTGTCAAATTTGGGGTTTAAGCAAACTGATACAAAATGGTGGTGCTCATTCTGCCTGCTATGTCTTAAGTAATAAGCTCTTTGTGTCTGACCCGGAAGTCTTGTTGCTTCTGCCAGCATCCATGAGATAGTAACAGACTAACGTATGAGCTTGTAAGTATAGAGTAAAATCAAGTCCTAGACTCAACATGTAATACTAGGCATGTTCTATAAAACTGGTTTTTTTCAACTCAGACATTTATCGGTTTACATATTAGATACAATTTCTTCTCTAGTCGCTACCATGCAGGAATGGACCAGGGTAATCAGCTATTTGCTGATCTTTTGGGAAAAGTGTAAGGAAATACCCTGATTTGGGATTGGTTGCTAAATCACAACTGCCAGAAGCAGGTCTGGGTGGTTAATAGGAGTTAGAATTAATACCATCCAGAGAATTCAGTCTAAGGAAATAATGCAAACCCATGTTTTCTTTTCTGTAAGTATTTCCCAAATCTCTTTTTTAGGCTGAAAATCAGATTATTTTTCCATGGTTATAAAGGCCAACTTATTCAGACAATGGACAAGGTTACTATCTTGACTCAGACTTTTAAAATAAAAATAAATCATTTTATACATTCATACATTATTTGATAAGCTTTTAAAACAGCTCTTCTAAACTATTAGGGTGACTTTAAAACAGTATGTAATTTTTCCTTAAAATAGGGTTAAATATAAATTCCAATAAAATGAAGTTGTTATTTTAATATTTATTTTACACCAGAAACTGTACATGTGACACACATATATTTTTTGCTTATTCTATTAAAATAATATTATGAAATAGAGATTATTTCCCCCATATTCCAGAAGATAAAATTGAGATTAGAGGGTTTATGCAATATGGTGGTCATTCAGAGATAATATCTGGTAGATTTGTATTTGAAATAAAATATTTCTGATATTAAAACCTTTTCCTTTAAGCATATACTATACTGCTACTGATTTATTGAGAAATAACTTATACAAAGCATGTAAAGAACATAAAAAATGTTAAAGAATAAGGCAATAAACTCTTATTATTTTTTCCTCTTCACATTGTCAACTTTAAAAGAAAGAGAAAGAGAGAAAGCACAGAGGCAGGGAGAGAGACAGAAGAGAAAAGTACTAAATATAGTATAAAAGAGTAAAACTTCATAAAATATATTACTTTTATTGCTTGAATGACAAGACAGTATGATTCACTTAGTCAATCATAGATTAAATTTATAGTTCCCTTTTACTACCATTCATAAAATAGGCAGTTTGAAAAATTACTAAGTCAGAACACATCTAGAGAACTGAAAAGTGATATATACTTTTTTTTTAAGATGTGAAGACTTCCTCAAGATGTGAAAAAATATAATAAAGAAAGATAGTGAATAGATTTTAGGATGAGAGAAACCATTTTACAGATAAAATTCTAAATGTCAAAACTTCCTCAAGATGTGTAAAAATATAATAAAGAAAGATAGTGAATAGATTTTAGGATGAGAGAAACCATTTTACAGATAAAATTCTAAATGTCAAAAAGACAGATTTCCACAAAACAAATACAGAAAGAGCTGAAACTGCCAAATTGTCTAATTTTGCATCAGGTTGTGAATATAGGACCAAATCTCATGTCATCAAATGACACATTACTGAAAGTGATATGTTTTCAATAATCTGTTACCACAGATAATGAAGAACTTTCTTTCAAAAGCATAGGTAAACAAAGTGTCAATATATATAATAACTGAAAAAGTCACAAAATCTATAAATTTAGAAAGGAGGTTTTATTCCTAAAAGAGGGTGCCACAACCTTCCTGCAGGAAGCAGGGCCTCCAGCAGAAACTGAAAAGGGAGCACTTTGAGAGAGGGTAGAGGGAACAGGAATTTATGCAGAGCAGGGTGGCCGAATATACATATTTAATAA
>NW_012145745.1:1680957-1690826 GCF_000956105.1 Propithecus coquereli
ATGTGATGAGAAAGCACAAAACTTCTTTAGTGTTCTTCTCAGATATTTAAATCCCCAGTTTAATCATAAGAAAACATCAGACAAATTTAACATAAGAAACGTTATGCAAAATACCCAAATGATGCTGTTCAAAAACCAACTAGAAAAGAATAAACTCCTTCTTTCCTATTGATACAGTGACACAAGGAGTTCATTTCCTGGTGGCAATTTCCTGGTGACAATATCAATATCTGATTCTATGAAACAATTCTTATGTCTCCTGTTAGAATCATTTTACCCTTGAGCACCAAGACCTCCAGATTGTCAGAGCTCAAAGTCACAGGAATGAAAGCGAAAGATACAAATAGACTATTAGATGTGATTGTGAGAGAAGACATTCCTACGTTCACCCCTTGATTCTTTGGTATAAAGGCTGACTCATTCTTAGGAAACATGACACATCTCCGACAGGTGACTTAAATACTCTCCAATGGCCTTACCAAACCTATTTTAGATTTTCACTGCAGTCTAAGTGCATCTGTCCACACTACCATCCTGCCCTGTCTCCTGCACTCAGGCTCAGCCCCACAGCATGGTCTGACAGCTCTGCCGGCATCTCCTGGCTTCCTCCCTGTTTTCTGTCACAGGTATTTCCCCAAGTAAATTTCTTACATGTCTAATCATGTCTTTTTAACTGCTCCCAGAATCAGACTAACATAAAAGGGAAGATATTTGAATAATTAAAACTTAGTAGTTTTGAGGAAGGACCACGTAGAGTTGGAATTCAGACCTCTGTGGAAGAGATGCTGCTTGGCTGGTGATGCTGTCTCTGAGCTGGGAGGAGAAGCCCCATGATGCTTCAACCTACGGCTCTGAGCAGGGGCAGCAGCCCCCAGGGAGTTGTGGTGAAGGGGGTACATTGAGGCAAGTTCTGCAGGTGTTTGAAGAACTGCAAAAATGGATTCATTTACTGCTGTAGGAATGAACTTCTGCTGCCAGGGTGAAGAGTCATTGCTAGGGTGATATTTGCCAAGGAGGAAGGTGACAACAAGCTACTAGAAAGCTACTAGAAGGAGACATCAAGGAGCTAGCCCCCTCTCTCTCCTCCAGCCCTGTGGCTCTCTCTTGCACTCAGTATTGACACAGACCAGCAAAGAGCAGCTGGAAAAGCAGAAATATGGTTTGTAGAGTCCCTATCCCAAAAATTTAAAGCAGAGTATAGAAGGGTGAACTTGGAGCTGAGAAAAATAATAACAGGCATATATACATACACACATCAAATGTGTTAAAAGTCTAGAATAATTTGGATATGCTATTAATGTTGGAATTAGTGATGTGTTCAGCTTTATACAACAATGTAAATGCTAGTCTTATTTTTTCCCTCCTTTATGTACACTCCTGTTTAAGATACAAATATAGCATATGATATCATTCATTCCTAGAAAATCTCTGCCTCTTTAGGCATCATATAGTTAAGCTATTTCTACCTACAGAACTTGCATTCCTTTTTTTATTTTTAAGAAATAGAAACAGTTGTCTTCTTGAGAAGGATTTCCTGAATTCAGTGATAATTCTAGAGAATAGTAGGATGCAATACGGTCACATTTTGCTTTTCCTAAGAGGTTGATGTTTTACGATAATATTAAACACAGCACCTGAGACATTTTATCCATTTAATAAATGTGTGCTGTGTAGATTAATAATATTATGTTATAGACATCCCATATTGATGTATTACACAATAATAATTCAAAGTTACTAATATTTCTTATTTTTTATTATGTTCTACATACTGTGCTATTAATTAATGAATTAAATCATTCTTCTATCTGACGTTGATTGCACACTCCACTTCATTTACTGCGTATGCCACTGTGTTAGAGCAGATAATTGGGCAGACAGGGTCTTTGCCACTTTAGAGCATACAGTTTACAAGGAAAGAAATCCATTAAGCAAATAATTGCTCTAAGAGTTAATTTCAAAATTTCAAATATTTTAATCCAAGGAAGGAGGCGGCCAACAGGGACACTAATGGGACATCACTCATTCTGGATATTCTTTGAGTAAATTGAAATTTAATCTGAGACCTGAAGGGAGAGTAGATTGGGTGAGGGAGAGGGGAGGGGAGGAGGAGAGCGAGCTTGCCCGAGAAAGCGAGCAGTGTGGGACAAGGCGCCCTGGCAGGTGGCAGCAGACCTCACCACATCTTCGCACTTACTTCCAAACCACTCTACAGAGCAGGCATGCTCTTCTGTTAATTATCTCCCTTTTTTAGGAGATTTATGAAGGACAAAAGTAAGGCACAGCAACTTGCATAAGGCCACAGAGCTAGCGAATTGTGATTAAATTTGAATTCAGGAGGAAAAAGCCCACATTCTTAACCATTAAGTTCAGTGCCTCGCCCCATGTTATAACACATTTTTGAGGGATAAAACTTTTAAGTGTAAAAATACTGCAAATTACTATTAAAAGCTTTTAAATGCAAAAATCTAGAGTTTGCAAATACAGTATTTTTCCTATAAAAGGACTCTTTAAATTTTAGTAAAAGTAGCATTTTTCATGTCATAATTTAATATTTTCCTTTGATATGTTAGAGAAAAAGCAGCTCAACAAAATATGTAAACATTTAATAATTGTCCATGTTGGAAATCTAGAGATTATTTTTAATAGTGCATTAAGTAGGCTTTTAATTCTTGGCACAGAGAAGGTGTTTTTCTATCTATAGTAACAACGATGTTTTGTTCTCCTCATCTGGAAAATTGAGATAACAATACCAACTTTACAGGCTATCGAGAGGATTAGGGAATATATGTGTGCATGGAAATGTTCTCCCAGCTGAATTTCAAGGAAGAATAGAAGTAGGATGGAGGAAGGGGTGGCTAGAACATCATTGACAAAGTTCAGATATAAGAAAGATCATGGTGCTCTTTAAAAGTACATTTTGCAATTAACATTTAACAATAGTGATGAATACTTTGAAAGGGAAATGATGTCAAAAATTAAGAATCAAATAAGATATGGCAAAAGTGCCCTTCATGCCTTCCTGGGGAGGCTGTTTTAATAAGGAATGAAGATGAAAGCAGAATCCGTTCAATTGCACAGTGATTTGGAAGAAGAAATGTAATAATTATTCTAAATATATAGTGAGTAAAGTGGCCAGGAAGGATGGAGCTGTGGTAACAACGGAATTTGACATTGGTCAAAGAAGGCTTCTTTTTGTTTATTTATTTATTTTTTAATGTTAGAAACTTGAATATGTTTATACACTAGTGGGAAGGACTGCATCATCAATAGACTGAGTGTTTGGAAGTTTGGAAATAAGAGTGAGTGGAAACTACAACCCCAAACACAGAAGAATGAGCCAGAAAAGTAAATTGCAGGGATACCTTTTCTTGCAATTGGAATGGACTAGAAATCAAGTTCATTTGCATTAACCTAAATAGTGTTCTTTTGGAATTGTCTACTGAATCTTTTTTTCTGAGGACTCTGAAGGTGAAGTCAGAGCAAAAGTTACAGGGTCAAACTGCTTTCACAGCTTGCTCCTGTTTACACGTCTGGGTGCTTCAGGAGTATGCTATCATGAAACATTTGTGACACTGGACAGGTGTAAATTCCAAACTGATAGCTATACATGTTGACATTATTATTTCAAAGATGTGTCAAAAATTCCCATCAAAACATATTTTAACACTTCGTTGTGATCTGTTTTCTTGCATTTTTATACTTTACATCAGGTGTGAACATTAGTTAATTCTGCCTTTGAGATCTTCAGATACCGACCCACAGGGGCAGACTTTTATTTTCCCAAAAGTCCACTGATTGAAGTGCACTTAACTGAGGTGATACTTTAGCAACTGGAGAAGTATCTTCATACATTTTTGTGGGCTGACTACAAACTCTCTTTAGTTCTAGAGCTTTAGTTTTTTACTATCAATAATAAGTCAACCCTTTGTTTTCACTAGAGTTCAATGTTTGCTCCGCTGTCTAATATCACAGCTGATTCCTTTTACAATTAAGATTTGATACTCTCCTCGTGGCCACAGGGCTTGTTCACTCCCAGAGTCCAGCCTGGACTTGTCAACCCTGGCAGCTTGAGGTGATTAGTGAAGGATACTTAAGATCATTACCTGTGTTAGGGTTCGTCAGAGAAACAGAACCAATAGGACATTACATACAGATACCTCATTTCATTGTGCTTTGCTTTGTTGCACTTCACAGATGCTGTGTTTTTCCCAAATTGAAAGTTTGCGGCAACTCTGAATCGAGCAAGTCTGTCAGGGCCGTTTTTCCGACAGCGTGTGCTCACTTTGTGCTTCTGTGTCACATTTTAGTCATTCTCACAATATTGCAGACTTCTTCATTATTATTTTATCTGTTATGGTTATCTATAATCAATGATGTTCCTATTGTAATTGTTTTGGGGTGCCTCAAACTGTGCCCATATAAGACTGTGAACATAATTAATAAATGTTGTGTGCGTTCTGAATGCTCCACTGATGAGCTGTTCTCTCTTGCTCTCCCTCACCTCGGGCCTCCTTATTCCCTGAGACACACAGGTACTGAAATTAGGCCAATTAATAACATACAATGGCCTCAAAGTGTTTGAGTAGAAGAAAGGGTCATATGTCTCTCAGTTTAAATCAAAAGCTAGAAATGATCAAGCTTAATGAGGAAGGCATGTCAAAATCCAAGATAAGCCAAAAGCTAGGCCTCTTGCACCAAATAGTTAGCCAAGTTGTGAATGAAAAGGAAAAGTTCTTGAGGGAAATTAAAAGCGATACTCCAGTGACAACAAGAATGACAAGAAAGTGAAACATCCTTATTGCCGATACAGAGAAAATTTTAGTGGTCTCAATTAAAGATCAAATCAGCCACAACATTCCTTAAGCCGAAACCTAATCCAGAGCAAGGCCCTAACTCTCTTTAATTCTGTGAAGGCTGAGAGAGGAGGAAGCTACAGAAGAAGCTAGCAGAGATTGGTTCATCAGGATTAAGGAAAGAAGCCATCTCTGTAACATAATGGTGCAAAGTAAAGCAGCAAGTGCTGATGTAGAAGCTGCAGCAAGTTACTAGAACATCTAGCTAAGATCATTGATGAAAGTGGCTACACTAAGCAACATATTTTGGATATAGATAAAATTGCCTTATTTTGGAAGAAGATACCATCTAGGACTTTTCCTAGGTAGAGAGCAGAAGTCAATGTTTGGCTTCAAAGTACAGGCTGATTCTCTTGTTGGGGCTAATGCAGCTGGTGACTTTAATTTGAAGCCAACGTTTATTTACTATCCCCCAAATCCTAGGGCCCTTAAGAATTATGCTAAATCTATTCTGCCTGTGCTCCGGTAAATTGAAGAACAAAGCCTGGAGGACAGCATGTTTGTTTACAGCATGGTTTACTGAATATTTTAAACACACTGTTGAGACCTGTTGCTCAGAAATTTTTTTTTTTTTCCAAAATATTACTGCTTATTGATAATGCATCTGGTCACCTAAGAGCTCTGATGGAAATATGCAAGGAAACCATTGTTTTCATATCTGCTAACACAGAGCCTATTCCTCAGCCCTTGGATAAAGGAGTAATTTTAAGTTTCAAGCGTTATTTTTCAGAAATATATTTGGTAAGGCTATAACTGCCATAAAAAGTGATTCCTCTGATGGACTTAGGCAAAGTAAATTGAAAACATTCTGGAAAGTATTTACCATTCTAGATGCCTTTAAGAACATTCATGATTCGTGGGAGGAAGTCACAATATGAGTATATAACAGGAATGTGGAAGTTGATTCCAACTCTCATGGATGACTCTGAAGGATTCAAGACTTCAGTCGAGAAAGTAACTGCAGATGGGGTGGAAATAGCAAGGGAACCAAGAATCAGAAGCTCTTCTGTAGATAATTATTATTTACATCATTGCTTTTCAGGTGAACCAACACTGATATTTTTGAAAAGTGGGTTAAGTTCTTTCCTTGTTAGAGACTTGAAAGGTATTCTAGCTATTCATAGTCTTTAACTCTCTCCTGTTTGTTGAAAACAAAGTATTTCATACAGTTCCTAATACTATATAACTTCAAGAAAAATTAATGCCCACCCCTTAGGAGTCCCCACCTATCAGGAAATACTATTCTTCTTGTAACGTTGTGACTCTTTCTCCTTAAAAATGTCTTTGCAGGGACAGCTCTTCTAAAACAAAAGCAAGAAATTTTCAGAAAGTGGATATGGGTTGAACATTCATCTTACTATTTCCAAACTGAATGGCAATCAGTGAGCAAATAATTAGGGTTTTTACATCCAGACAATAGAAATATTACCTACCGTGAAGAAATTGGTTATGTTTAATTAGATATCATGTGTTGAGAAATTGTCAAGTAGCAAACTCTTGTTTAGCTCTCTTACCCTTTTTATAAAGGAAATACAAAACTATCCTTCTCTAATGATTTTCCTATCTCAAAAATGTCTGGAATACATTGTTCTTGCTTTTGTGCTGATGATTTATATTGCTATGAGTTGTTTTGAATGGTTTTCTGGCAGCACAGCTAGACCAAAACAGCATAATAGCCACAGTGGTACAATATATCTTGCAGAACGCATCAAGCATATCTAGAGAAAACCAAGATGAGATAAACGGATCCCCTTTGTGCAGTACGAATCTTATGCATATTAGCATGAAAAAAATTGACACATTTTAAAATGCTGAATTAAGTGAACCAAATGATGGCAAGACCTCTATATCACAGTTGAAAGAATAACAGTTTATATATATTTATTTATTTTATAAAAGCCAATAGTGACTGTTGTGGCAAATAACATTAGATAATTTGGGATGATGAATTGACTTTTCCTTATCACACACTAACTGGAAAAAGCAAATAATCTTTTAACAGAAACTAAGAAGAGAATCACCGTCAAGGAAATTTGGCCCTGCAGCTGTTAAAGCCAAGTTAGAGGAGATGTAGCTACATAAATATAGGTAAATGAATAAAACTTAAAGGTACCTACAATGCCTTTACTTAGGAACAAGGACATTAAGACCTGGGAAGTGCATATTTTAGTAATATAACCCCTACTTTATTATGAAATATATAGAGCATGAGCTGAGATGTCCAACTGTGTTATTAAAACTGATCCCAAATAAATCACAGAAACCTTCTTGCTCTCACTTCCTTCCAGGAAACAGCATGAGAGTTTTGACACGTTATATTGAGTTCCTCTAAGACATTTCTCTATTATCCTATCCCGGTATTAAGTAGAAAATTTTCTTTTAAACAGAAAATAATATACAAAATGATCTCCACCTTTTTGGATAGTTTTTATACTTTGGGAAAAGAAAACAATAACATTAATATTAAAATAAAATAATGACTGATTATTTAATCCATGGAATAGTCCAGACACAGTGCTAGGCATTTTAAACAAAAATTAACTCATCTGGACCTTCATAAAGCATGACTCAAATCCTGCTAGTTAGTAGTACCTGTATTATCCTAAATTTTCAGGTGGAGAATGTAAGCCCCGAGAATTGCTTATGTTCTTACAGCCTGAGGATAGTAGGACTATGAAACATGTAGGTCTCTCTCATAACTGGGCTGGCACTTTTGAGGGAAATGAAGAAAAGCTATTGACATATATTAAAAATTTCTAATTTAAGTATTTGATTTGAAGCTTGTAGATAGTCCAGATAAATCAAAAGAAGATCATACCAGCCCAACTCTTGGTTCTATTTGCAAATGCTCCCTGAAGGCTATTCATTTCCACTAAACAAACAAATAAAAACAATGAAATAAAACTAAAAACTTTTATAGGGATTTTTTAAAGTATAAAACTTGTACATTGAGAAAATGTTTCTTTATTTTTTGGCATTTATTGTGCCTTTTCTAGGTAGGAATATACTGAACATTTTTGAGAACTCAGGTATTGTTTAGCAACAGCAGCATCAAGAATAAGCTTCCAAGGAAACATGTACATTGATGGTTATACCCACTCACTTGAGCTTTTCAGTTCTGTGCTTTTCACCTAAATTCTTAGTGAAGAAAAATAGTCCAGTTAGATATGTAAATGCTGGAGTAGCATAACATAAAATATGGTGCAACTACAAGGGATACATTTCTATATCTAATTGTGAGAAGTGGCAAAATATAATTAATAGTCTTGCTAAAAAGAACACTGATTTTATCACAATAAGACTAATTTATTGGGGAAAAGGAAAACGTGGTGTAACATTTCTTTTAAAAGCTAGCTAAACTATGCATTAATTTCGTAATGCTAAAATAACTCTAAAACTGTACAATGGTCTGCTACATTTTTAAGTAAAAATTTTCATTGAAGATAAGTACGTATAAGAAAAGTGCACAAATCTGAAATGTACAAGTCAAAGAAGTTTTACAAATAATGCATCCTAGTAACCTCCTCTCTGACCAAAAAATACTAACACTCCGGGACCCTTCTTTGCGCTCTCCTCTAGTCGTTACCCTCCATTCAAACTTCTATCACCATGTATTGGTTTTGGCTTTACACAAAGGAGCAGCCTTTTTCTTCCTGTGTCTGGTTTATTTTCTTCAACATTTTATCTGTGAGATTCATGCATTATATTGTCTGTAGCAGTAGGTTCTTTTATTGTTGCATAGTATTTCATTGTATAGTAGGTCCTTGAAGAACATTGTTTTGGTCAACATCCTTTTGTTACACACACACAAAAAAAAGGAAAGAAAAAAAACCCAATTCCTGGTTGGGGCCACTGTCCGTGCGGAGTCTGCACTTTCTCCTCATGTCTGCGTGGGTTTTCTCCAGGTTCTACGATTTTCTCCCACACCCCAAAGATGTCACTGAGGTGAATTTGTGTGCCCACATGGTCCCAGCTGGAGTGAGTGTGGGTGTGTGTGTGTGTGTGTGTGTGTGAGGGTGCCCTGCCATGGAATGCTTCCTGTCCAGGGTGGATGCCAGCCTGTACCCTGAGCTGCTTGGAGAGGTTCCAGCCAAACTGTGACCCTGAACTGGAATAATTGGGTAAAGAATTGTCTTATTTGTTTCTATTCTTTCTTAAACATATGTACAGCTCACATTTATTTTGATATTTAATTTAGAAGTGTTCTGGTCTTTAGTTAGAAATTTGAAGGTATTTTTGTGACCAGAAATATACCGTAGAAACTTAACTCTTATTTATGTATCAATTAGCCTATGGTAAAATTGGTTACACTTAAAGCCACAGTTTCCAAAACCTGTCACTGACTGACTCCATAATTATAAGACCATGTATTAACCAGTCTAAGGAGTATTTAGTTTTTTCCAGATTTTGGTTATTATATATATTATATTACAAATATCATTGTGCATGTATTTTAGTGTGCATATATATGCAATTCTTTTAGGTATACACCTAGGAGTGAAATTGCTAGATCATAAGATGTGTGTATGTTAAGTAAGTTTTAATAGACACCGCAAAACTATTTTGCAAGGCTATTTTATTAATTCATGCTCCAACATTGTAGAAGAGATTCATTTTTCACACATTTTTTCTCTATATTTGATATACACTTGGTATTATCAGTCTTTTAAATAGCTCTTGTGCTGGGTGTGTAAAAATATCTGTGTGGTCTTAATTTGTATATCTCTAATGACTGATAGTGTTGAGTTACTTTCTATTAAAAAAAAAAAAAAACAGCAAACTGATTTTCAAGTTTTTCCTTCTGCATGCTTTTATTATCTGTCTTTTTCTCTTTGAGTTGTAGGAAATCTTTTATATTTTAGAAAGCAATCATTCATCAGTATATGTATTGCAAATGACTTAACTTTTACTCTTTTAAAAGTGACTTTAAAAGTGAATGTTGTGGAACATTCATAATTTCAATGGAGCCCATTTTATCAATATATTCCTTTGTATTTAGTTTTTTGTATCCTG
>NW_012145745.1:1693593-1696341 GCF_000956105.1 Propithecus coquereli
AATCTTAGGACTGTTGAAATCTGTTCTCAAGAATGTCCTGAAACACCTATGGCTTTGACTTTGTTATTGATCTAGATTATTTTCCTTGCATTGGGGAAAATGTATTTGTTTCGCTGTAAAGGTGGTTTTGCAAGAGTAAGTCATGACCAAGACAAACTACCAATACAAGAGCCCACGGATACTAGTCAATGAGAAAAAAATATATCCGAATAGGACACAAGATATCTTCGAGTTGTTTGGACTGAAAGCCTGTTAAGAAAACTGAAAATTCCACTTTGTGCTCTACTCAAGCACTAGTCAGCAAAGGCTAAATTTTCAGTGTAAGATAAATTGAGTATTCTTCATTATCCAAAAAGGATGAGTAAACTCAAAAATTTGTATTACATGTGTTATATCTTAAAATGTGTTTCCAAAAGCATCTGAAATTTTGTACATGTTTCTTGATCATTTATAAAGATACTGTGATCTATAATTCGAGAAAATCCATTGTCATGACTTTTTCAAAGTCAAAAATTAAGACATCCTTAAAGTTTCCAATCTACACATTAAAATGTTTGTGAAAGTACAAAGAAAACAATTTCTAACACCTTGTATACTAGAGAAATTTTGTTTTGCTCACTCTCTTTTTCATTTAACTTGACAGGTGAAAGACTTTAGTTGAACTTCATATTGTAAAAACTGTTAGTGAAAATTGTCAAGTAAAAGGAAGGCCCTATATCTAAAAAGACTTTATGAACAATTATGCTGTCAACCTTTAAGAGTTTTAAACCTGCCCAGAAATTCACCTCAGTATCTGAAGTTTCCCTCTGTCTCCTCCTCTAATTAATCTTGTTATTCGTTATGCACCAGCATTGGAGATAATAAAATTTCTTGTTCTGTGTAAAAAAAAAAACCAGATAGTTAAAAAGGCAAAATCTTCACATTATTCCTGATTACATAGTGTTTTTCCTAATTTGTTCAGAAACCGAATCCTGAAATCACAGCTAAACACAAAGAAAACAAATGATCTTCTATATGTTTTTATAGAGAAATATACTTATTCCTAGTTCGTGAGTAAAATAAGTAAAAATATTAGGGATATTGTAATGCCGTCTATTCTCTTTTCTAATAGCTTGAAACAGAGCATAGTGATATAATGTTATAGTTTGGAATGTGGGTATTTCTATTTATTAGGGGACGGATATACGTTAATATTTCCACATTCCCAATAAAATATATAGGTGAATATAAGAAAAAAATAGATCAACTGAATAGAAGATAGAAGATGATGATCCCCCAAGGCAAATAGGGAAAGGTCCTGAGATTGTTATATGATTGCAGTGGGCAACTTACGGGCTTGAAGTCTTTCCTTGTTATGTTATGTTAGCTCTACTATACTGTTACTTAATAATTGGAGTTGACTGGATAATATTCTTAGAAAAATTCTTCCTTTCCCTGTCTGTACCACACTGGCCTATCTCCATGTGGAGCAGGGTTGGCTTTCCATTTGGGCAAAAGGAGAGGTCATGCTTTACAATTCTTGTAATAAATTTCCAACTCTATCCCTGGTCATTTGACATTGAAGTCATATGGACTTGCCTTCATTGATCAATGTGAAATATCACAATATCAGGCCATTTAAAAAAGATGAACATCATGATATTTAGAGAAGATTGTTGAGGTACATTTTTGTTGACAAGGATGATGGGAACAGGAGCTTTAGCTAGCACAGACCTCACATTCAATTTAAGAACTTCAAATTTAGATTTATATTTTCTACAACTGAAGTTATACTTTCAGTCATACAGTGTTTCCTTTTTGTAAAATATTAGTTTTTAATATGAGTATTTAGATATTTTTAAAACTTTATTTTGGAATTTATTTTTTATATTTTAATGTGCAGTTAAGAAAACATCCTGAATTTCCCTGGACATGTGGCTAAACCTTGGCTAGATCCCTGGAAATTAAATTACATTGGTTTAATTCCCCAGACAATAGATTTTATGGATTTTAATGCTATAATCTTTTATAATACATCATTTCAGTAACAGATCCTGTTCTGTATTTATTGTAGGCATGTTGATAAGAACAGGAAAAGCAGTATAGCAAAATGACAGTGTATTTTGGAATGTGGGCTGCTGAGTCAGAAACAGAATTGACTAATATTGTTATAGGTACATGTTCAAATTATTCAAATTATGTGCCTTCTGAAAGTTTTCTGCGTTTTTAAAGTTGGAATATAATTCTTGATGTGAGGGTTAAGTAAAATACTATAGCACCATGTATAATACCAAGCATAATAAATATTTGATGTTAGCTAATAACATTATTAAGAATATCATCTACAACTTCATTAGATTATCTCTCTATAAATCTCCCTACATAAGAATTTTTGTTTAGAATTTATTACTAGGAAAAAAATTTTCTCTCCCAGAAAGAATTGCTATGCTTTCCTCTTCCAGATAAAAGTAAACACAATGTTTAACAACTTTAAAACTACAGAAGTAGCATATATGAAATAGGAATGTTTATCTATTTGAACATTTTTTAAAAAATCCATGCACAATAGTTTAGCACATTGAATTCTCATATTTTGCTATTATTACATGCCAAAAGATAAGCTTATAAACCCACATTTGTAATTTCTTACTACTGTCGCTTGTGTGTTGCTTAAATCTTCACAATAGACATCTAACTGGCTGAGTTGTTGTCATTAATTATAGATTAAAATCAATTATGTTCCAGAAAAGAAAGGCATATATTATTATG
>NW_012145745.1:1696391-1699859 GCF_000956105.1 Propithecus coquereli
GTGTTATTTTCTAGAAGTTTGATCTTTTTAGCCTGTCACATTTGCATATAAAATTCATCTAGAATTATATTTCATGTATGGTATGACATAGCAATCAAGATTGATTTTTTCTCTGTGGGTACCCATGTGACTGGTAACCAATGATCTATAGACTCTATCACGGCAGATTAGTTTTGCTTACTCAAGAATTTTACATAAAATAAAGCATTTAATGTACACTATTTTGTGCCTAGCTTCTTATACTCAATAGTTTTTGAAATTCACCCATGTTATTACATAGTTACTAGTTCATTCACTCTTAGTATTGCTGGGTAAAATTCCATTGTGTTAATATACCACAACTCATTTAGTTATTCACATGTTAATAGATATTTAGATCGTTTCCAGTCTTTGGCTACTATCAATAAAGCTGTCGTGAATATTTATGTGCAAGCCTTTTTGGGGACACCTGTTTTTATTTTTCTTGGGTCTATACTCAAGAGTGGATATTATGGATCCCACAATGAATGCATTTTTAACTTTATAAGACAGTATAAAACTGTTTTCCAAAGTGACTGTACTGTTTTACTCTCCTAATACCAATGTATTAGAGTTTCATTTGCTCCATATATTTTAGCAGCACTTAATATTTTCCTTGTCCAAATTATTATATTTTTACTTTTATGGTTAGGCATTTTGTGTCATGGCAGGGAAAATTTGCCTGCCCTAAGGTCAAGAATATTTTCTCTTAGAATTCTAGTTTTTATGTTGTGTTTATATCTGTGATGTATTTTGAGTTAAATATTGGATATGGCATGAGTTAAGAGGTGAGGTTGAACGCAAGGTTGTGAATTTCAGTTTCTATCCATTCTCACCCTTGTTACCTTTGGTAAAAGTGACAATATGTACGTGGGTCTATTTCTGGACCTTTGATTCTGTTCCTTTTATCTATTACCTATTTTAATGTCAATAGAACATTGCCTTGATTACTATCAATTAATACTAAATCTTGATATCAGGTAGTCTAAATTCTCTAAGTTTGTTCTTTTCTAAAAATTAATTTTGCTATTCTATATCCTTTGCATTTCTATATAAATTTTAAAATCAGCTTGTCAATTCATGTATTAAAAAAGGTCCCATAGTGATTGGAATTGTATTTAAATATATAGAACAAATTGAGAAAATGTATGTATTAACATTATTGCATTTTCCAACATATGAAAATGGTATATTTCTCCATTTATTTAGGTCTTCTTTCTCTTTTAGTTTAAAACCTGAAAGATGGTGTCCAGTCCAACTCCAAGTTTTGAGTTAAAACATAAGTATTTTTTGTCTAGGCGCCCATATGTGGAGCTTTCCCAAGTCATGCTGTCATGGGCCATCACAGGGAGGGGAAGGTCCCCATAGCTGGCTCCTGACTCATTTAGGGCTGAAAATAGGAACATCTTATGTATCAGGAGAGGATATTTCCGGCATTAAAATGTGATCATAATTGTACATACATTCCTCACACACCACACACAGGAGGATGGGTTTGTTAGAATCAAAAAGAATTCTTCATTATAAAAATGTATACTTATTTTTGTAAGCTCATTCAAGGGAACATAAATGTACAAACTTACCAAATTTCACTTGACATATGATGATTTGATACTTAGGAAACTATGTATGGCGAACTTAGTCATTGCAAAATATTGTATTATTTAGGAAAGAAAACACAGACACCACACACACACAAAAGATACTGCCAAAAAAGGACAATTTTTACAATTGGACAGAATAAAACCAGAAAATTTATATCGATTCTCTCAAAGAAAAGCTAGAAAAATTTTATCACCAGGACCTCATTTAGCAAACATTACTCTATATTTTATTGGGCCTATAAACTTTGGGATCAGTTAAGTATCATTTAGTTAGTGGATTTTAAAAACCAGATAGTTGATCTTGCTGAAAGCGCTTTCCGAGAGAGGTTGAGCAGTTTGCACAATGTCGGAAATGGCTGAGTTGTCCGAGCTGTATGAAGAGAGCAGTGACCTGCAGATGGATGTGATGCCTGGCGAGGGGGACCTTCCGCAGATGGAGGTAGGCAGCGGGAGCCGAGGCCCTTCCCTGCGTCCCTCCCGCAACGGGGCCCCGCCACAGCTCGAGGAGGAAGGCCCAATGGAGGAGGAGGCGGCCCAGCCAATGGCGGCGCCAGCGGGGAAGCGGGGCCTTGCTAACGGGCCCAACCCCGGGGGGCAGCCAGGCCCAGACTTCGAGAGCGAGGACGAAGGCGAGGAATTTGATGACTGGGAGGACGACTATGACTATCCGGAAGAGGAGCAGCTGAGTGGTGCCGGCTACAGAGTATCAGCGGCCCTTGAAGAAGCCAACAAGATGTTTCTGAGAACATCCAGAGCAAGAGAAGCAGCCCTGGATGGCGGGTTTCAGATGCATTACGAGAAGACCCCGTTTGATCAGTTAGCTTTTATCGAAGAGCTTTTTTCACTTATGGTCGTCAATCGTCTGACCGAAGAACTCGGCTGTGATGAAATCATTGATAGAGAGTAGTTGCATGCTGTTAAAAGAGGAGGAAACTACTTGAGGAGAGACCCAACTTTCCACTATCTTTTGGGTTCATTCCAAATAGTCCTGTGCCAGTGAAAAACTTGATCTTCAAAAAAAGAGTTTTTGTTTTTCAGAATAGAAGACAATAAGACAGTGACTGCACAGTTGTGAAAAAGGAAGAGGATCATTGAAGAAAAAGAATCTTAGGACTGTTGAAATCTGTTCTCAAGAATGTCCTGAAACACCTATGGCTTTGACTTTGTTATTGATCTAGATTATTTTCCTTGCATTGGGGAAAATGTATTTGTTTCGCTGTAAAGGTGGTTTTGCAAGAGTAAGTCATGACCAAGACAAACTACCAATACAAGAGCCCACGGATACTAGTCAATGAGAAAAAAATATATCCGAATAGGACACAAGATATCTTCGAGTTGTTTGGACTGAAAGCCTGTTAAGAAAACTGAAAATTCCACTTTGTGCTCTACTCAAGCACTAGTCAGCAAAGGCTAAATTTTCAGTGTAAGATAAATTGAGTATTCTTCATTATCCAAAAAGGATGAGTAAACTCAAAAATTTGTATTACATGTGTTATATCTTAAAATGTGTTTCCAAAAGCATCTGAAATTTTGTACATGTTTCTTGATCATTTATAAAGATACTGTGATCTATAATTCGAGAAAATCCATTGTCATGACTTTTTCAAAGTCAAAAATTAAGACATCCTTAAAGTTTCCAATCTACACATTAAAATGTTTGTGAAAGTACAAAGAAAACAATTTCTAACACCTTGTATACTAGAGAAATTTTGTTTTGCTCACTCTCTTTTTCATTTAACTTGACAGGTGAAAGACTTTAGTTGAACTTCATATTGTAAAAACTGTTAGTGAAAATTGTCAAGTAAAAGGAAGGCCCTATATCTAAAAAGACTTTATGAACAATTAT
>NW_012145745.1:1704509-1707622 GCF_000956105.1 Propithecus coquereli
TTCTCTTGATTTTGAGACATAAATTATCTAAAGTCAAGATCCAGTGAAAATCAATATCTCATTAGATTCTAAGAGGCCAATTAATGTCTGTCTTAAATGCTTTATTTTGTAGTAGCTGGGAGTGCCAAAGCAGAAGCTGAGGAAGAGCTTTAAAACAAAAACAAAAGACACGGTATCAAGGCTTAATAAAGGCATTTAGGAAAGAAAAGAAAAACTGTTCTTAGAGTACTTGTCAGGAGGACCATGATGTTCTCAATAAGGAGATTACTTTTTCTTTACAAGTGAAAATGGACAGGAATAAATGAAAAAATTCCTCCAATGTGGTCCTTGTGAATGGCTGCTTTTACTGGGGACATGCTGCGGTGGCATATATCTCCATTTAAAAGCTGTGGCTTTTATTTTAAATGTGATTATTTCCCTCTGCGGCTATAAATTAAGGGCAGCTACTATTAAATTTAATTACTTTCTGTAGCAGCATGCAGCTGGGGAAAATTTAGCCCTGAGAAACGGTGATTACAAAGAAAAGACTCTTCTAAACAAAGATCATGCTCCCTTGTTTATCCTCATTCATATATCCAAGATCGAAAAACTGAGCCATGCAAAACAAACAGGAATTTGGTAAGAAAATAAAGGCCAAATTACATGCAACACCATGACAGAACTACTATTAGAAAATCTGAATACTTGTTTATGAAAATATATTTTGTGCAATGATTAGCAACAGTGATTATTTATCATTCCCTATCTACTGATTTGGAAAAGAATGATAGGATCTGTCTCAGTAATAACTACCATCTAACAAATGTTCCTGACTTTAGACACTTTATTTCTTTTCAACATTTATGTTACCCAAGCCTTGCAGTGATTAATCAAAATGACCATGAGCGATATTCATAATACTCATAAAACAAGGTCTTCTTTATACCTCTATTATAAAAATGAGAAAAAATATATATGATGCTTTGCAATGTTTAGCTCACAGTGTTATAATTATGTAAACACAAACAAATTAATGGTGATTTTGACAACTACAAGCAACATTGATGGTCTTGCTCATAAAATTATGCTTAGTTTAATATAGTTGCACTAAGTGTAAGGAAAGTTTATTGATAAGACTAAGGAAAAAGTTTCAATATATGAGATACAAATCCACATCTGAATATTTTCTTTGTTGTATAATAAATTGACTTTACAAAGCTATAAACTATTCTGAGTTTATGGGCTTTTAGAAATAATGACCTCCATTAGAGTTTGTAATGCATTCTGGGCAATATCATAAAAATGTGTCAGCAGAGTAATTTCATCCTCAAAATGATCACCTTCAGTGAGTAATAAATTGCATATATTCATAAAAGACTCTCTATGGAATATTTTCAAATTCACATGCACATATCTTCACTTTGAAATTTTATAAGAAATGCATAGGTACTACATTTATGACCAGATTTCAGTTGCCACATAAAAGAATGTCTCTGCTTTGAAAAGTATGCTTGTGTAGAATTATAAAAGTAATTTTGAGTACTTATCAAACTTAAGTCTATCAACTTAACAGAAAGCTATCCCTTAAATGTTTGTAAATTCAATTATTTGGATACACACATTATCTGGTGTTTCCACTGGTCTCTTATTCTTACATAACAGGTATTATACTTTCATATGATTTTATCCCTTCTCTTTAGGATAAATGGTCTTTTATACTACAATGGAAGATGAAAATATATTTTCTATCAATAGTAATTATAAATAGTAGAAATATATGGTGTCTTCTTGAATAGCCTTTTAATTATGAGTATAAATAATCCTATTAAATGATATTATTGTAATATTAAAATATACCTGTGTATTAAAGACACAATGACTTATAAAATTGAGCTATTTTGTAATATCATAATTTTTGTTGATGTAAGCATAATCACTCATTGTAAATATTATAAACTGAGAATATATCTTTTACAAAATTGCCTAAGGAATTTGCAATAATATACAGGATAGAAATATCAAAGATGAATAACCTAAATGAATTCTGACATTTTAACATCATGCATTAAGGCATGCTTTTATATTAAGGACTCCCAACTTCTGATCTTTCAAACATCATGTCCCATTGAATTTATTACTCTCTCTCTTGCATTATCTCTCTCAATATCTATATTTATACATATCTTTTAATATGTATGTAAAGATACTTATGTATCTATATGTATAATCAAATATATATCAATATATAGCCTGTATTTATATATTATATATAGAAAGCAATATTTATGGAAATATATATAGAGAGACTATATACATGTAAAATATATAATACAAGAAAGAAATTATGTATAATGTATATCTAATTTCACCTTCTAGGATATGAAATCTTTATAGACAGCATTATGCCTGTTTGACCTCTCTGTCTCCCTCAGCTACTAACACAGTGGTTTTCAAAGAGAACATAACTTCTCATAACAAAGAGAAGTTATGCCAATTTTTTTAAATCAATATTTCATTTTATGTTTTTATTACTTAAAGGTCAGATAAATATTAATTATAACTAATATTTACTGGGTGCTTTCTATGTCCTAAGATTATTCAATTTATTGTGCACTAAACCCATAAGGAATAAGTTTACATGAGTCACCAACTCCTGATGATGTTCTAACACCTAATTTAACTTTATTTTCATTTAGATAACTTAGAGAATTTTTGAAAAATATTATAAGAAATACAATATGAAGTTTTTTAAATGAAACATTTATTATTGAAAAATGGTGGAAAAAAATTAATATCGACTTCTTTAAAGGTTGAATTATTTGGGGAATAAAGTTAACCAAATTTAAGTAAGTAGAAATGAAATTGCCTAGCTAGATCCTCCCTTGAATTTGTACTGAGACCAATTCAGCATCATTTTGAGAGATAAATGCAGTGTTTTGTTGAATCCACTTAGAATCAATCACATGTCCTGATTCTATTATCATTCTATTCTGCAAAACATGGAACTATCGAAAGTGTCTCTAACCTCTTACATTGTAGAAACAATTACTTTCCTGAAAATATATTACTTTTATTCATTTTACTTTAGAAAACAAATAACTCAGAATAGTTAAAATTTTTTAGAAAATAATTTA
>NW_012145745.1:1711412-1722717 GCF_000956105.1 Propithecus coquereli
TGTAAAATATATGAAACTTTTTTTGTGTGCCTTTGATAGAAAATAGAAAGTTGAGCCATTTAAAAACAGCTAAGATTGGAGGTGCTACAGCCAATTTGAATCCATAAAGGGATAACCTTAAGGGGGGAAAATCCAACAAGCTGAGAAAGGCAAGTTAGAAATATGAAAATCCAGTGTATGTGTTTACAAAGAGGTCATTGTTTTGTACCCCAAAATATGCCAATTGTACTTGTTATTGTATTTATGAGATTTTAGTAAATTTCATGTTAATTGATTTAAATTTATACACAAAAAGAGAATTATATCTTTGTTTTTGAAGAAAATTACACTGGAGTTTTTTTGAAATCTAAAAATAAATAACTGAAAAACACAACTGTTGAAGATATTTAGGATAGAACTTCTTTAGGAAACAAGGAAAAGAAAAAAGAAACATTCTAGTTATTCTGCACTCAGATTGTTCCATTAGTATTTTAAAATCTTTTCTAGAAATAGAAAATTCTAGTTAGCACCTATGATACTATCTACACATGCAAGAAAGACCTTGAAAAACATGAATAGAACACCTGTATTCAGAGAAAAGTCTATATTAAAACGTAGGCAAGTTATTTTTTCTTCCCCCATTTAAAATTGAATTTAAAATGTGTCATGAATATGTATTTTTAACAATTTCTTTCTTTAAAAATATTAATGAATTAACTTTATGTTCTATTCCCTCAGATGAATCATCAGCAATTGTTTTATTACATGTATGTTATTTTGTCATATTCTATTGTTAAGTGTTCAGGAACTGGGGATATGAGAATAATAAAATATCTCTTCCTTGAATGAATTCAGATTCTATTGGGAAGAAAGACAAGTATAAACATAATTACAGAATATTTCAGTAAATGCTAATGGAAATATTCATAAATTACTATTGCTCTGTATCTTTGTCTAACCTTCCTCTTAAACTATGAATTTCTCGTAGACTAGTGTTGATTTTACTTCATATTCTGCCAAAGAAAGACTGTTGAATGGTGACTTGAACTCAAGTTGAGACAAGTTAACTGAGTTTCTAAAAGTTGATAATATCTAGAGAGTTGCAAAATGGGAAATCATTTTACCCTATGCATAAATAGATAAGAACATATTATCTTACTTAGCTTACCCTAATTTCATGCAAAATATATGCTTTAACAGTTCTTTATGCTTCCCGTATTGAATAATAATGATAGATAATGTTGAGCCCTAAGAGCCAAGCACTGACTTATATGCTTTATAATTTTTGACTCAATAACAACAAAAACTCCATGAATTAAATGCTACTATTATTCTCACAAAAAAGATAGACTAATTTGCCCAGGTGATAGAGTAAGTGCAAAACCAAGGCTCAAATCCACGCAGTGAGGCTCCAGAGACCCTACTCCCAATTTTCACTGTGTATTTATTTTGTTCATTCAGCAAGCAATTGCTTATTGTCAATTACTGTGCTGGGTTTCAGAGCAAAATATAAAAATAAAATAAAACATAACTCTTCCATTCAAAGAATTTACAGTCTAATAAAAGGTCACAAAACAAATACATAAACATGTTATAAATTTTGTCTTAGATATATTCACAAAAAGCACAATGCAAGAAATGCTAACCCACTGGAAACATGAAGCATCTATATAGTCTTATATAAACTATTAAAATTTTATTATAACCTGAGCTTCAAGGAAAAGTTAAGAAACTCATCCATGATAATTGACTTAAACAAAAATAAATGGAGGATATTATTTTAAATCTGCATATTTGTTTTCATTTTTTAGAAATAACCGATGTGCTATTGGATTCCTCTAAGTATAAATGGCTTTTATAGATGATATAAGATTTTGCAAGCTGTTTTATCATTTGGACAAGTGCCACTGAAAAAATGCACTTCTGAGATCTGATGTGTAGTAAATAAATACTGATTTGCCATATGCTGCTTTATTCTGAGTCAACCATAAGTTTTGGTCAGGGATCAGAAGGATGCACCTTCCTCTCCTAAAAATGCGAAATAACGAGTACAAACTGCCTGAACTGGAGAAAAAAGACTAACCTTTAAAACTTGTGTATTACTGCCAATATTTTATTTCACTGTAAAAGACGAATTTTAGGGAAACGCTAACAGGAAAGCAAAATAGCAAAAGACATCTGTTTTAAGCACTGCCAAAAGAGGTAAAAATAAAGTATGTGCTGACACTATGCATAAAACTTTACTTTTAAATATATTTATAATGCTCATCATGCTCCTAGTGATTAATAATTATCAAAGAAATGAATTATCAACCATAAGTTTTGTAGAATATTGTAAAGGAGTTGGAAGTGAATCAACACATGGCTCCAGCTGCAGGCATACATGTGTTGCCA
Source organism: Propithecus coquereli (assembly GCF_000956105.1). Classification (NCBI taxonomy): domain Eukaryota; kingdom Metazoa; phylum Chordata; class Mammalia; order Primates; family Indriidae; genus Propithecus; species Propithecus coquereli. The sequence goes on from NW_012145745.1 coordinate 1,713,786, forward strand.
AACATGGAAAGATAGTCTTTATAATATCATATAGCCACTAAGCTCTAGCAAGTAAGAAAAATGATCTGCTTTTATTTTACCTATTAAATATAGACATTGTACGTTTGAAGTGAGTTTTTCAAACATTTTGATGGTGAGCATTTTTAGTAAATGGCAACCTATTGAGTTAATCAAACATCTTAAATTTTATATTAGGTATTGCTGTAGACAAAGTTCTAAATGCATTTCATTCTGCATTAATATAACTTAGTGTACAAAATAAGCATAATAGTCCATGGGCTTCGTACACCAGACAACCCTCAGACACATTGTGTGTATATTAGGAAGTTGAGTTGTTAATGATCTGATATTTTCATCTGCAACAGAATCTAAGATCAAAGATGAGGGTTATACAGAGTAGGCACTGGGTTTACCACCTGTATTCGTCTGCTCTGGCTGCCATACCAAAATACCATAGATTGGGTTCTTAAATGACAGTAATTTATTTTCTCACCTTTCTGGAGCAGTCTAAGATCAGGGTGCCAATATGGTTAGGTGTTGGTGAGGGCTGTCTTCCTGGCTTGTAGAGGGCTGCCTTCTCTCTGTGTCCTCACCTGGCCTTATAATAAGACCACCGATCCTATCAGATCCTGTCACACTTATGACCTGATTTAACCTTAATTACCTACTAAGGGCTCTATCTTCAAATATATTTACATTAGGGGTTTGAGTTTCAACATATGAATTTTGGGAAGGACTTAATTCAGACCATATTATCTCCCTTTTCCTAAGTACCTGCCTTCCTGTCAGTCTTCTCCAAACAAAACCTATACTGGAGGCCAGGCGCGGTTGCTCACACCTGTAATCCTAGCACTCTGGGAGGCTGAGGCGGGTGGATCGCTCAAGGTCAGGAGTTCTACACCAGCCTGAGCAAGAGTGAGACCCCGTCTCTACCAAAAAATAGAAAGAAATTATCTGGACAACTAAAAATATATATAGAGAGAAAAAATTAGCGTAATCCCAGCTACTCGGGAGGCTGAGGCAGAAGGATTGCTTGAGCACAGGAGTTTGAGGTTGCTGTGAGCTAGGCTGACGCCACAGCACTCACTCTAGCCAGGGCAACAAAATGAGACTCTGTCTCAAAAAAAAAACAAAAAAAAAACCAACAAAAAAAACCCTATACTGGAATAGGATGAGAACGTTAAATATATTTCTACTAAAGGAGCTGGTTGATCTCAAAAGACAATGCTTTGTAGGATAAGCAAACAAAAGTGTATCTCACTTTCAGACCTAGGAAAGAAGGATTTCCATTTACATTCCCTCCTCCCCCTCCCCGCCCCCGCACCATTTAAGTTCCCCTTCTCCTTTCTGTTACCTCCTCTTTCAAGCACCTTAGTCCATGGCTCTACCTTGAAAGTATCCACACTCTCCAAGAAGAAATGTTCCTTAGCAGATCCAAACAGATCTCTTCCTGTATCTCATAGATTTAAACATCTCAGGCTTTAACCCTGTGCTGAGGAAAGTTCTCCTTTGCTCAGAATAACTGAACTGACAGTGGCCTCAAGTCCTCTGAAAGGAGGTGATGATGAATGCTCAGATTCCAGTTCAGTTGCCTGACCAGTTAAAGTTGTGGTCTTGCTGGTGTAAGAAGGAAGCCCATCTCACCTGGGCAAGTCTCAGATAAGAAAGCAAATTATTCCTGTTAGTATGATTTTGACCATGTGATTTGAGAAGAATTTATTTCTAGAAGCATTTGAATCTTTCTTAGCCATAATACCAGGAAATAGTGCGAGCCAGCTCTAATTATTTCTTCCTCATTCCATCACTCCCCTAGTAGTAGGATGATTGGAGTCGGGTTTTATCTTGTCCCATTGGTGGACCCAGTAATGGTTTGTGTGCTGCCTAACCCCTTCTGAACTATGCTTTCCAATTTCTGTATCTATGACCTGCATTTTCTTTCACAGCGTGATGATAGATAAGATATATTTTGTGCACCCTTTGCCAGAAGAGAAATTTTCATTTTGGTGTATGAGAAAACAATAGATTTCTTTCTGGTATATCAACGTGACATTACTGTGTACTATTTAGCATTACCATACACAAGGAAACTTAGGGGACATTTCTGTAATATTTAGCTATTCCTTGTTGATATCATATAAACTACACCATAATCCTATTTCAAGGCATTAAAAAATTTTTGATTGAATTTTTTAATTCCTTCTTAATACCTTTCTGCATTCTCTCCCTTCCACCAATTTGAATATTGCTGCTAACGTTACCTTTTTAAAAAGGTAGCTTTATTGTGTTACTTAACCACTCAAATACGTTCAGTGAATTCTATTGTCCTCAAGATTAAATTCTTGCTTTTAAGTTTCGAACTCTACATTTTCCATTAGCTGGCTCCTCAATTTTCTAGCTTTATTTTCCATTGTAATATAAGACCAAGCATCCACACTTGCTAAGCTGATCGATTCAGTCTTTCTCAATAGAAATTCTGTGATAATCCACTTCATCTCCTTCCCTTCCTCCTCTTCTCTGCTTGGCCTTGCTCTTCTTTGTCTTCATTTTCCTTCTCTTAGTAGCTAACCATACCCCTTATTTCTTTACACAGAAGCATATTTACTCTATGCAAGTTTTCACTATTGTTTGATTTTTTTTCTCATAGCACATTCCCACTCCTAGCACCCTTCCTTTTCACTGATCTAGATATGTTACCCATTCTAAGTTCTTCATTCACCCTTACTCCCCAGGTCCAATAACATCCTTTTGAACCTATTGTTTTTCTATAGAGTATGTCTTTGAAGACTCTTAGCAAAGAGGATCTGTTTATGATAAGATTTCTGAGACATTTAGTGTGTTCCTGATAACACAGTCACTGAATTTTCAGATTGATTTGACAGTTTAGCTTGTTACAAAATTGTGAGTTTAAAGTTCTTTATTTTTAACAAATGGAAAATATTACTTCACTTATTTAGTAATGATGTTTAAAATATGTTATTCTTATTCACTTGTAGATGATCTCTAACAGATTTTATAATTTCCCCTGTGTTTAATACTTTGCATTTCACTATAATGTATGATTTAAAATGCAGTCGACTCTTGATCAACATGGGTTTGATCCACTTACACACAGATTTCTTCCACCTCTTCCACCTTTGAGACATCAGGAGCAACACTGCCTTTTCCTTCTCCTCCTTATGATTTTCTTTATAACATTTTCTTTTTTTTTTTTTACCTTACTTTACTGCAAGAATACATATACAAAATATGTGTTAATCAACTGTTGATGTTATTGGTAAGGCTTCCAGTCAAAAGTAGGGTATTAATAGTTAATTTGGGGGGAATTCAAAAGTTATACACAGATTTTTGACTGCATGTGGAGGGGGATTGATACCCAGCCCCTGTGGTGTTCAAGGGTCGACTGTGTTGTTAATCTTGGGCTTGATTTTTAAGTCTCTCAGTCTGAAATGTTAGATCTTTCTCTAATTCTGGGAAGTTACTGGTCTTCATTTTATCAGATTTTCTTAACATTTATTTACATTTTTCCTACCTTCCAAGACACATATAATATAGACGTTGATACGTTTACTTTTGTATCCCGTGTCTACTCTATTTTAATCCAGTGGAATCTTTTTCAGATTTTTGGTCAGCTGCAGCACTCTGCAATTCAACTCAGCTCTGAGTTTTTATTTTAACTATTATAACTTGAAAACTGTTCACAATATCATATTTCCGCTTCATGTTTCAATTATCCTTTCTTAATTTTTGAAGATTTTGAAGATTTTAATAGGCCTATATTATATCCTTTGCTTCTGTCTTGTTCTTTAATTGTGTCTTGTCTTGAATTAGGTATTAAGTTGTGGTCTTTCCATTACAGAGTCCACAGTCCTACCGGGGTTGCTATTTTCCCTGTTAACGCATATTCCCCCTGGGGTGTTAGCAATTTCATTGGTGATATGTATTTGGGGGAAGGTATAAAGTATACACACGAGCTTATGCCCCCTTTGATAAATTTAAGATATCTATTTGTGCAAGGAGAATGTCTGCCTCAACGTAGAGAACTTATGTACTTTAATATATACTTTTGCTCTGATACAGTTTTTTTCAAGAGTGTTTTCTTGAATTGAAATTACAATGTGATGTGGAAGGGCTTAGGGAAGGAAAATAATCTCAGGTTTGGCCAGACCACCTGAACCTATTTTAAAATATTCTTGCCCTAGACACAGTGACGTTTCCTCACTGGTCTAGACTGCTGGCAGAGTTCTCCCTTGCCGGGCCTTCAAGGTAGCAATGGCCCATCCAGTGCAATGTGAGTAAGCAAAAGGCATACTTAAAATAATTATTTTCCACCTGTGTGGAAAATAATTTTCTGTGTATACTGTAATACACAAAATATTTTTCTGTGTATTCATGGACCCAGAAACTTTGGCTTTGCCCACTATTTTCTTCTGTCACAGAAATTTCTCTTCATAGATAAACCCAACTTTAGATTTTGTGACATCCCTAGCCCATGTTAGTACACCATCTTGCTAAATTATCACTTACCACTGCTCAAGGCCTAGAGTAGGAGCTACTGTCATTAACAATCATTGTCCAACCACTTCTAGCTATAATGAATTCTAATCTGTGGTTTAGACAATAATGCCAGGTCCTCAGCCAATCAGACTCTAAAAGACTGTGACTTTAAAAAGTGTGTATCTTGGCTAAAATTTTAATTAATATTCTAAGCAATATCCATTATAGAAGTGACTAAAATGTCTATTCTAGACAGGATATGCTATATGTTACAATATTGTGTAAGAAAGAGGGCCTAGAGATTATGTTTAGATGGTGATAAGAAGAACTTCAAAAATAAGGAGACTCTGAAGATCAAGTTGCTCATGGTCCTAGGGAGAAAGCTGTTTCCCCTGAAACATTTATTATGCCCCGAATCTATCACAGGTTATGTTAGAGATTACTTTAACCTTTGATGTAACAGGATGGAGTCCACTCATCCAATTAACAGATGATTAAACTGATGGTCAAAGAGGTCAGGAAACTTGTCAAAGTTCACAAAGTTAATAAAAAACAAAAAAATGTAAGTCTGGATGTCTCGTCTGCTTTGCCAAGTCATGTGAATACCCACAAACAAAAAGCTCCCTATAGCTGGTGTGGATCTGTGGGAGCCTAAACTTGAGGAATTGACTCTTTTGACCACTTAAGGCAATATGACCTTCCTTCACTTGTGGACTGTTCCAGGTCTGTGATAGCTCCAGGGAAAAATGGTCAGGGCAACTCTGAGAACTTAGTTTCCTTACAGGCTCAGTTTTAGCTTCTAAGGCAGAATCAGTTTTGCTGATCTGCCTAAGGTGCGTGCTTCTGTTTAAAAAAGGTTTGAATGTAGCTGAAGAGTAAAGCCGGATGCATGAGAGAGATCGTTAAAAACATCCCTTGCCTCCCTTCGGGAGCAGCCCACTCTGCCAAGATCAGGTGTCTGCAGTTAGGGGATCAGATAAGGATAAAAGACAGCCACATTCTCACTATTATTTCAGGTAACAGATGATTTGAGGGGTTTAACTAATTAAATTTGGGGTAAATCATAAACACGTACATTTTGAAACTAGTGAAAAAAATTTACATTATTTCCATTTCTGATTTTGAATCTTTACTGTCCAAATTTGTTCTATCACAAAATTCAATATTGTACTTGAATCCAGTCTTCTATTGTCACCAAAGTGAGTTTCTTTAATGCAACTTATGAATTTTATTACCTGTACTAAAGACACATATGAAACAATGGTTTTAAAACTATCATAAGTTGTGAAATAGTTAGCATTTTAACTGTGGAAATGTTTACTAGTTTTAGAAACCCTCAACAAATAGGCCCATATAATCAAAAGTTGCCTATGTTTGCTCTGCATTCTTATTGTAGCAGTTGATTGTTGCAACATAAATTGGTGAGTATAAAATATAAACTCAGAACTTTTTGATAATTTTTTAAATAACTCATTTTATAATCAGCTGCAAAGCAGATTAGTGTGCAAGTGTAAGTGGTAACAGACAGAATTTGGGTGTTGCTCTGTAAAGATTATACACTTGCTGTATCTCTTTCTATGATTCTGAGTATTAAAATTAAGGAAGAAATATGTCCGAGAGATTTGATGGCACTCAGGTTCACAGATCCTCAATTTTCTAGATTAAAAGACTAATGTCTGTCACCAAAATTAGAATTTGCCTGGATCTCAAGTCCTAAATAATTCCAACAAAGTTCAGTAATGACGGATGTATGTATCAAAACACCAGTAAAATTTGTACCTCAATTCCTTGCCGAAGCTTAAATGCTCATGTAAGATATCCATGCCATCCACTTCTTGGTATCAGAGTATCTGAAGGTGAACTATAACCTAAAGATATCTTGACTAGTGACAGTGAGAAAAACAGCTAAATTGCTCTGTACAAGAAATAAATAGAAATGTAATAGGTATAACTGTAAACAAGCTAAGAGTTTAAGGGATTTCAAATTATTACAACCAATGATAGTAACTGTATAAATTCTGCTACATTATTTATTCAGTAGAATTTCCTAGACTACTATAAATATCTTTATTTGACTTTTTTCTCTTTACATGAAGAAATGTGTTCAGATCTAAGTAAGTGACAAATACAACCAGTTTATACATTGTAGACTTTTTCATTATGAGAGCTTCAGTTTCCCTTTGACCATTTTGATTGAACTTTTTATGTCATTTAATAAAGAAATAAAATGACCTAAATCTGAAATTAAACTACAGTAGTATTTGCTGTACTGATTTTTAGAAAAGATGAGATAATCATCTTAATTAAAAGACCACATTACATGTTCAGATTCTCTTCACTTCTCTTATCCTTTTCATCTTTTTCTATTGAAATTTTTCCCTTCTTTCTTAGCTCGAATTAATAATAAATGTTTTTAAAACTCCTTCATTATGTGAAATTAATTTTTGTTCTTTAGTTTTAGAGATTCATCAGACTTAAAACTAAGCATGTGTGTTATCCATATCTAAAACAGCCTTATTGGAAATACCCTATTTTATTTCCAGACTGGCAGGATGCTGCTCTAAATATGTTATTTGCTCCATTGCTCGGCTGCCTTAAGCAGTAAAAGGCATTTGACTCAGCACAGGCAGCTGGTAATATGAATGCAATGCAAGCCACTATCATGCTATAAAAAAAGACAGATTAAGTTCATAACTGTGGCCATAACCTTGATCTAATAAAATAAAACAAAATAAGGCCCATTATGGTGTGTTTATTGCCATCTGTTACTAAATCCTTCTTTTGGATGGTTCTGGAACAGCTTCATAGCTTTCACACTGAGCCGGCTGTCTATGAAATGCAAAACTCAGAGGAATTAGAAAGACATTAAATGAACTCACATAACAAATGCAAATCCTCTATGTTCAGACATGCTATACTCTCAATTTATGCTCTCTGAATTTGGCCCGAGTGATTGTTATCCTGGTGGGAAGCTAGCAAGATTTCGTGGAAGATCCCTTGCTATGTTCTACATTTATATAAGGCCTATGACCTGTATATAATTTAAATGTAGCTGTCTTCATCACTCGCCTTTGAAGAATCCACCTCTCTAGTTTATGGAGGATAAAATTAAAACACAGGCAGTATGTAATGGATTATAACATTGAGCTAGAACAAACCAAAATAATGGATCTTTATGGTCCGGGGAATAATGGCTCATGAACAGGGCAAGAGTAGACTCAGTTATACCCTACTCTCCGGGAAGCCTGCAGACATTGCTAGGTGAGAGACAAGACTGCTGAATTTCGTCCAGTAATTTGCCAAACAGTAGGGATGGAGTGATGGAAAAAGACTAATTTCTTCACAAAATAAATGTATACTCTTCCTCTTGCCCTGAATCCCTTGCAATGGACTGTGTCCATTCCTCTAACACAGTATGATGCATAAGCAAAGTGAGCATATAAGTTAATATTCAAACAGGACATTTTCAAGAGTTAAAAGGGGCACACTATTAATAATTACAATGGTGTAACAGGCTTGTATCAAAACTATCAGTTCTATAGATATACACTGGGTGAAATTCTATTTTAAATATTTTAGATTTAATTTTCTTACTTTATGCTCAATATTCATCTACTTAACTTCCTACCCAGCTTCTATTTATCCTTCTCTTCCAAAGAGAAACCATGCTAAAATATAGAATTTACCTATTTTTGTTCTATATAATGTTGTCTATTAAATATCCAGGAATTGAAGAATTAAAAAAAAGAAATTCCATTGTACTTTGTTTTATTTAAATTTCTGATATAAATATACATGTGTATCTCTGTGCATGCATATTGGTATATGCGTATAGGTACTAGATATGTACAATATATAATTTTTATGTCTCACATAGATAGCATTACTTAATAAAATATATTTTTGACATTTGCTAAATGACCTTTTACACTTAATATTCATCTTTTCAAAAATATAGTCTCAAACTAAATAATTCATTTGTACTTAGGGGGGTCACACTGGGATATCTTCACAGAAAGAGATATAAAATGTTTGTTTTTTTTAATTAGAATGTATGATTTGAAATGAGGCAGAAATATATCCAGTTACTGGCTGTAGAGTCCCATGTGAAAAACAAAGCAAACCAAAAAGAAAAACTCTGTTGCTAGAACTGGAAACAAGGACAGAAGAATAGGTTAAAATTTAGTTCAATTCTGAATCATCTGACTTTACTACTTTTTAAATATCTACTGACTAAGGACATAAATGGTCCTCAAATCTTGGATAAATCTGAGTCTGCAGATGTGAGTCAAAGGACTTTAACTTTGGAAAGAAGCAGCTATGGCACCTACGTGGCAGCCAGCTTAGCTTAATCATCTATTATGCCTTGTCAAATTTAAATGTTTGCTAATTTGACTTTATATATTTTTTAAAAAATATTGTTTTAAAGCTACCTTCG
>NW_012145745.1:1724327-1736976 GCF_000956105.1 Propithecus coquereli
AAGTAATTAATTCATATGTAAAATACCATTTTTGTTTTTTAGTTTGGGAAGCCTCTAGAGAGATTTAGTACATTGGCAATCTTGCTACTGTGTGAAAATGAATGGAAAAGAACAAATTTGATTACCAAAAAATCTCTTTTAAAACTATTGAGAGAAGATAATAGCTTGGACAATATGGGTGGAGAGTAGTAGAAATATTTACATAAATTAAAATCCTGAATGACTTGTTGATTGATCTATAATGGTAAATGGAAGAGAAATAGTGAGAGATGAAGATACACATATGACACAAGGGTAATGTGTTATATTAGTAGTGGAAAATTAACACAAGGAAAGAGGAGATTTATATGTAGAAAGAGATGAAGAAATATCCAGGCAGAAATGATATAAGTGCAAGTTTAATGATGATTCAGACTATAGAGGCTACTATCTTAAGCTTTTTATGTGGGAAACAGTACTCTTGGGAGACAAATTAAGTAGTGTTGCCACCCAACTGGGTCCCTTGCCCACTGCCTGGATAAAAGTCAATACTGAGAAGCAGGAGTTGCAGTGGAGAAAGCATTTAATATCACAAGACACCGGGAGAGAAAATGGGAGAAATTTCTCAAATTCATCTTCTCAAGAATTTGAAGGCTAATATTTTTAATGGTGGTTTGGCAAACAAAAAGCTAGGGAATTGGGTCTGCTCATTGGCTGGGAATGAACTCATAGGGTTGGGAAACAAAAATTGTTTTCTTGGCTGAGACAGTTCCTAGGTAGGGGGTTGCAGGATTTGTTGCATTGGTTCCCACTCAGGGCCACTGATCTGGTTGACATCAGTTGGTCCCCACCAAATGCAGAGTCTGGAAGGTATCTCAAAGACCTCTCTTAGGTTTTACAATGTGATGTTATCTATAGAAGTGATTGGCAAAGTCACAAATCTTGCCTCTGTCAGAGATATGTGACACTTAAACAGTAAGCAGTTGCAGCAGTAGGGAAGTTAGGGAACAGTGGCCACTTAACTCTTAGCTATATCTATACTTCTATAGAAATGTAACTTTTACCACTATGTGTGCTTTATCACCTTATGTTATTTTAATATAGACAGTTTTGGTAGAAAAATATACACTATTCCATATTGGTTAGAGTACTACAAATAAAGACCTGAATAAAATTAAATTCAGAAAACATTGAAAGGCATCTAGAATGCTTTAAAAATTGATGGTGTCACCAAATACCTGATAACTATTCTGACAAATGTCACTTGTACTTAAAATAAGGGAAAAGCATATTTATGGAGATGGTTCGGTTTTGTTTTGGTTTTACAGGGGATACTTTTTGTGAATATAACAAGTGTGGCATGAATCTCCAAATAATATTAAGGTCATTAAATATGAAATGCCCAATTTTGAAGCAAAAGTGTAGTTTGTTATATCTCAAACAAGAAGCAGTACAATTAATCAAAGTAGTTTCTCCATCTTAATGGTAGCTTGTTTACGCCAGCAGTGAAGATGCCTGGAGAGTGAGTGGTGATGAAATCATGAGTGGCATTTTCCACAGCTTTTTGAGAATTGAATATTTTTCCTTGCAAGAAGTGGTCCAAAGGCTGAAAGAAGTGGTAGTCCGTTGGTGCAAGGTCTGGTAAATATGGTGGTGACAGAGAGTTTCCAAGTCCAGCCTCTGTAGTTTGAGCAGCTTTGTTTGTGCAACGTGTGGTCAAGTGTCATCTTCCAAGAGGATTGGCCTGTCTCTATTGACCAATCTTGGCTGCTTAATCACAAGTGTCCTCATCATTTCATCCAATTGGTTGCAGTAGACAGCCTCTGTAATCCATTGATCAGGTTTCATGAAGCTATAGTGGATAATAACAGTGCTAGACCACCAAACAGACACCATTAGCTTTTTTTGATGAATATTCAATTTTGGACTATGTTTCCATACTTCATCTTTATCCAACCATTGTGCCGAATGCTTGCAATTATCAAAAAGAATCCATTTTCATCACACATAACAATACAGTGTAGAAAGATTTGCCTTTATGTTGTGACAGCAAAGAAGGCAAGCTTCAAGATGATTTCTCTTCTATCGCTCACTTAATTCATGCGGAAACCAACTATCCAGCTTCTTTACCTTGCCCATTTGTTTCAAATGCTCCAATATTGTTGGAATAGTAACATCAAACCTTGCTGCTAATTCACATGTACGTTGAGATGGATTCACTTCCACTACAGCTTACCTATGCATGGTTTCATAAAAATTGCTCTAAAAAACATTTGAAAGATAATCACAAGCCAAAACATGTATTGGCAAGACTGAGGATGTACCTTCATAATAAAACAAGAAATGTCAAAGTGAAAATATCAGAGATATAAACTGTCAAACTTAGTACTTAAGGAATTGAACATTTCATACTAAATATCTCTCTGGCCATGATATTGTCCAGGTGTCTACATAGATTATACTGAATATATCAAAGAATTTTAAAGAGAGTTTCTGATAAAATATTGGAACATTTTATTGAGAAAAAGCTTACAATCCTATATCCATTCCACCTCTAATTTTTACTGAGTTCAAGCTCTCTGTAAAAGGAAGGATTTTGACTTGTATAATCTCTTCCCTCTCAAAGTTGTCATTATGCAGAGCAATAGCTGCTTGAATCATAGGATGGGATCCATTTGAAAGAGTTTCCTGATAGCTGGTTTTCTAGCAGTCTAATATTCATTGTATCACTCTCCTACAAACAAGCATGGAAAGACACTCATAGGAGCTGTGGTAGCAGCTGATAATTTGGTATCCTGTTATACGGACAGTCTGTGAGTATTTTTAGTTTTGTTTTTGTTTTGTTTTTTTTTAAGAGGTTCTGAATGTACCTGGTGATAATGAAGGAACATTGGTCTTCTTTCTTCTGTGGCCCCAGGCAATTCAGCTCTAGCCCAAACTTGCACAGCACAAGCAACAAAAGAAATACTCTATTTCTAACAGAATCTACTCTTCATAGAAACCAAGTTATTGACTAACTACCAATCTTCAGCTAGTCCCTGAGAAATTTTATCCTCTAACTTAAGGGGCTTTCAAGGTTTTCCATCCAATTCTGTACTGCTGCATTGTTCCCCAGTCCAGTTCTGGCAAATGCATATTTTTTTTCTTGGAATACATCCTTTCAGAATTGCTACCTCAGGCATCTTCTTAACTGACCCCACCCCTTAATCCATATCTGAGGACAGAAAATCAAAGCTGCCTCATAAGAATTAAGTTGATGGGGGTAGGGAGGAAGGACAGACATATTCTAATGGCACAGAGTCAAGGACAAAGGGAGGTAGCATGAATGAATTCAGGGAGGAAAAGTAGCAACAAGCAACTCAAAAAACAGTAATGGAACTGATGCCTTTGAACAGAGATCTTGTGTAATCTTTGAGACAAAGTCCAGAGGAAACAATGACAGAAGACAGGAGTATTCTCACTCCAGAGTATTCAGCCCCAGTTAAATCTACTAATGGAACCAACAGTTAATGTCATCATCTCTGACATGATGGACAATGAAATAAGATTGAATTAATAGGCATTGTGATCTTTCACCTGAAATAAGGATTCATATGCATATTTTGTTATCCTCTTTTTCTTCTGCCAAGAATAAATGCACCATTAGAAAGATTGAACAAAGAGTATTAAAGGGAATTCAGTCTACTTCTATACTGAGTGTTACTTAAGAATTTTGGCAGCGCATCTTTTTACATGGATTCCAGTAATCATAGACTGTATACTTTGCAAATCAATCAGCTTTTAAAAGTTAGGTTGTGATCCTGCGTATGCGGTGCTAACATTTTACAATGTTTAACTGATCTAATCTCTTAAATGCAATCGTGTTTATTCTTTCTCTCAATATTCATTTCTATGGGACACTTAAATGTAACACTTTCTCATATCACTTAATCTTGGTAATACCAGTTCTATCCGTCTCAAAATCAGCAAAATCTGACAGCAGTTTACAATTCTTGCAGTGACATATTGAGAAGATTAAGCTGTCAAACTCTTTTTGCTTTTTGCTAGCTCTTTTGGGAAAATTTTAAAAAGGAATTTAGATTTTAGTAAGTGAATTAATTATAGCCTTTCAGTTACAGGAGACACTATTGACTAAAGCTTGTTCAGTAATATAACTGTATTTGTGTAATTTAATTCTGAATAAAAGATTGGGATGAGACAAGATGGATTTTTAAAGCATAATGTTAGAAGATAAGGTAGACTGTGAAAACAAACTGAAATATTGAGCTTTCTTTTTTCAGACTTATCCAAAAAGATAAAGTAGTGACTTCAATTTGAAAATTAGAAATTATTTTTTTTTATTTTTAAGAAATTGTATATATTTGAGGTTTATAACATGGTATGGATACATATAGATAGTAAAAGTGACTGTGTTAATCTCACATAGTTACTTTTGTGTATGTGAGAAGAGCACCTAAAATCTACTTATTTAACAAAAATCCCTAACAATATAATTTTATTAACTATAGTCCTTATGTTGTACATTAAATCTCTTGACTTATTTATCGTACATATTTGCTACTTTGTCTTGAAAATTCTTATACTAGTTTTAAAGGTTTGACCAGTAAATAACTCTTAATTAAAAATAGGCTTAAAAGTTTAGTTTAAAAATAAATGCTGAAAGCTATTTGTCTAGTTTTGAAATTGAATACATTATGCTTTATATGTGCATACACATCACATGTTGCTTCAAATTATCAAATAGGTATTGACATGTGCAATATAATTTGCACTGAGGATGCAGAAACCACCACGGAAAAGATGACAATGATATTTCTGCTGCAAGATTCCACTTGGAAGTCAGTAGCAAAAACTCCTATTTGCAATTTATTCATATTCATGTTCCTAGCTGCCCCTGAAGTGCATGCATACATGGATTAGCTTTCTTTTCCACCTCTCAAATCTCACACTAGTGCTGCTCATTGTAAAATGAGAATCCTACCAGTTGATGGGCACTTAGATTGATTCCGTATCTTTGCAATTACAACTTGTGTTGCAATAAACATCCAAGTGCAGGTGTCTTATTTGTAAAGTTACTTCTTTTCCTTTGGGTAGATACCCAGTAGCAGAATTGCTGACTCAAATGGTAGGGCTACTTTTAGTTATCTGAGGATTCTCCATATTGTTTTCCATAAAGGTTGTACCAGTTTATATTCCCTCAGCAGTGTGTAAGTGTTCCCTTTTCAATGCATCTGAGCCAACATCTATTGTTTTGATATTTTAATAATATCCACTATAAAAGGGGTAAGGTGGTATCACATTGTGGTTTTAATTTGCATTTTCCCGATGATGGATGGTGTTAAACATATTTTCATATTTTTTTTGACCACTTGTCGATCTTCTGAAAAAAATCCATTTATGTCTTTCAGCCCATTTTGATAGAGTCGTTTCGTTTTTTTTCTTGCTGATTTGTTTGAGTTCTTTATAGATTCTGGACATTAGTCCTTTGTTGAATGTATAGTTTCTCCAATTCTGTAGATTGTCTGTTTACCCTGTTAATTATTCCTTTGCTGTGCAGTAACAGTTTAATTAAGTCCCATTTATTTATCTTTGTTGTTGCTGTATTTGATTTTGGGGTCTTAGTCATAAATTCTTTGCCTAGGCCAATGTCTAGAAGAGTTTTTCCTATGTTTTTGTCTAGAATATTTATGGTTTCAGGTATTACATTTAAGTCTTTAATCTATCTTAAGTTATTATTTTGCATATGATAAGAGACAAAGATCCAGTTTCATTCTTCTGCATGTGGCTATCCAATTTTCACAGCACCATTTGTTGAATAGGATGTCCTTTCTCCAGTATATGTTTTTGTCTGCTTTGTCAAAAATAGGTTGGTTGTAGCTAGATGGCTTTCTTTCTGGCTTTTCTTTCTGTTCCATTGTCTATATGTCTACATGTATACAAGTGAAATGATGTTTTGGTTATTATAGCCATGTAGTATAATTTGAAGTCAAGTAATATACCTCCAGATTTCTTCCTTTTTTTTTTTTTTTGTTTTTTGTTTTCTGTTTTCCTTAGGATTTCTTTGGATATTCAGGCTCTTAATAAATTCCATATGAAGTCTGGGATTGTTTATTCTTGGTCTGTGAAAAATGACATTGGTATTTGGATGGGAATTGTGTTGAATCTGTAAATCACTTTGGACAGTATGGACATTTTAATAATGTTGATTCTTCTAATCCATGATCATGGGATATTTTTCCATTTGTTTGTGTTATCTATGATTTATTTCATCAGTGTTTTATAGTTCTCCTTGTAGAGAACTTTCATATCCTTGGTTAAGTATGTTCCCAGGTATTTTATTTTCTTTGCAGCTATGTAAATGGTATTGAGTTCCTGATTTGACTTCTAGCTTGACTGTTATTAGTGTATAGAAATGTTAATGTTACTGATTTGGATGCATTAATTTTGTAACCTGAGACTTTACTGAATTTATCAATTCTAGGAGTCTTTTGGTGGTATCTTCAGGGTTTTCTAGATATAAGATTCTATCATCAGCAAAGAGGGATAGTTTGACCTTTTTTCCAATGCAGGTGCCCTTTGTTTCTTTCTCTTCCTGGATTGCTCTGGCAGGGTTTTCTAGTACTATGTTGAATTGAAGCAATGACAGTGAATATCCTTGTCTTGTCCCTTTTCATAAGGGGAATGCTTTCAACTTTTCCCCATTCACTATAATGTTAGCTGTGAATGTGTCATATATGGCATTTATTATTTTGAGGTATGTTCCTGCTATGCATAGTTTGTTGAGGGTTTTTATCGCGAAGAGGTGCTGGATTTTATCAAATGTTTTTTCTGCATCTCTTGAGATGATCAAATGTTCTTTGTTTTTAATTCTGTTTATGTGGTGAATCACATTTATTGATTTGCATATGTTGAAACATTCTAGCATCCCTGGGGTGAAACCCACTTGATCATGGTTTAATCTCACTTCTCATTATGGATCTATTCAGGATTTTTATTTTTCCTGATTCAAGCTTGGAAGGTTATTTATTTTTTAAAATTTATCCATTTTCTCAAGATTTTTTAGTTTAAGGTTTTCATAGACGTTTCAGATATTATTTTGTGTTTCTGTGGTATCAGTGTAATGTCTCTCCTTTTTCATTTGGGATTGAGTTTATCTGAATCCTTTCTCTTCTATTTCTGGTTAATCTAGCTAGTGGTCTATCAATTTTGTTTATCTTTTCAAAGAATGAATCTTTTTGTTTCATTGATACTTTGTATTTTTTTGGTTTACGTTTCATTTATTTCTGCACTGATCTTTGTTATTTCTTTTTTTCTGCTAGCTTTGGGTTTGGTTTCTTCTTAATTTCTTTTTCTTTGAGTTGTGACATGAGGTTATTAATTTGTGATCTTTCTGTCTTTTTGATATAGGCATTTAAGGCTATGAACCTTCATCTTACCATTGCTTTTACTATATCTCAGATATTTTTTATGGAAGCTTGTGTCACCTTTGTTGTTCTTGATAAACTTTTTTGTTTCCCTCGATTTCATCACTGACCCAAGGATCATTCAGCAACAGATTTTTTTTTTTAATTTCCATGTTTTGAGAGTTTCTCCTAGAATTTATTTCTAGTTTTATTCCAGGTAGTCTGAGAAGATAAATGGTATGATTTCAATGTTTCTAAATTTCCTAAGAATTATTTTGTGGCCAAACATGTGATTCACCTTGAAAAATGTCCTATGTGCCTGCTGATTAGATATATGTATATTCTGTAGTTTTGGGGGTAGAATATTCTATAAATGTCATTAGGCCCATTTGTTCTAAAGTCCTGTTTAAGTCTAGTGTTCCTTTGTCAACTTTCTGTCTCAATGATCTATGTAGTTCTGTCAGTGGAGTGTTATATCCCTGGCTACTATGATCTTGCTGTTTATTTCTTTCCTTAAATCTAGTAGAATTTGTTTTATGAATCTGGGAACACCTGTGTTAGGTGCATAAATATTTAGGATTGTTGTATATTCTTGTTGAATTGATCCCTTTGTCATTATATCAAGATCATCTTTGTTTTTTGTACTGTTGTTGATTTAAAATCTATTTTATCTGATGTGAGAATAGCTACTCTTTTGCTCACTTTGGTTTCTATTTGTATGGAATATTTTTTCCACCCCTTTACTTTGAGTCTATCAGAATCTTCCCAAGTCAAATGGGTTTCTTGGAGACAGCATATATTTTGGTTGTGTTTTTTTATCCATTCAGCCAATCTATATCTTTTAAATGGGGCATTAAGACTGTTTTCATTCAATGTTAGTATTGATATGTGAGATACTGTTCTGATTATCATGATGATTGTTTTCTAGTTGCTTTATTTTCTCCCTTGTGTTACTGCTTTATAAGAGCTGTGAGTTTTAGCTTTCAGATGTTTTCAGACTGGTGGGTATCGATCTGTTCCATGTATGGAGCACTTTTAATCACTTCTTGTAGGACAGATCTAGTGGTGATAAATTTCCTTAGTCTACAGTCCCCAACCCCCAGGCCACAACCAGTTACTGGTCTATAGCCTGTTAGGAAATAGGCCAGGCATCACTGTTTAAGATCTGCACCACACCCCCCATCACACCGCACCCTCCCACCCCCCAATCCGTGGAAAAATTTTCTTCCATGAAACTGGCCCCTGGCACCAAAAGCATTGGAGACTGCTGCCCTTGGTGTTTGCTTGTCTGGGAAAGACTTTATTTCTCTTTCATTTATGAGACTTAGTTTTGTAACTAAGTTTTGTAACTTAGTTTTGTAACAATAATCTTGGTTGAAAGTTATTTCATTTAAGAATACTAAAAGTAGGACCCCAATCCCTTCTGGCTTGTAAAGTTTCTGCTGAGAAGTCTATCATTATTAGTCAGATAGGTTTTTCTATGGAAGTTACTTGATATTTTCATCTCAGAGCTTGTACTTGTAGGATTTTCTCCTTCACTTTGACTTTGGTCATAGTGATGACTGTGTACTTGGTGACGACCTATTTGCCTTAAATCTTCCAAGTGTTCTCTTTTCCCAGGCTAGCAATATGCGTTGTTGTGCTCTCTTGTGATGCTGGGCAGCAGCAGTGAGTGGAGGCTCCCAGTCAGCCACGAGGGTAAACAATTGATACTCTCCAGTGTGCTGTGTGGCCAGATGACTCTTCCCAACTGTAGGCTAATGTACTGTATGTGTTCTGAGCACATTTAAGGTAGGGTAGGCTAAGCTGTGATATTCTGTAGGTTAGGTGTATTACATGCATTTTTGACTCATGGTGGGTTTATGGAGATGTAATGCCCATTGCAAGTCAAGGAACATCTGTACTACTGTGTTGGGAATTAAGTTTCAACATGAATTTTGGAGGCACCAAAAACCTTCAATCCATAGCAATTGGTAAGCATTTTATAAATTAATTTTAATATTTTATTTGTAATTTTAATATTTTTAAAGAGTTTTCAGAATTATGATAATTTTTAGCATATTTACAAGTCTTACTGGTGAAACTCTGAATAGTGTTTCCCCATTACAAAGCTGCAGTATGGAATAGTGCTGCAGTCCTCAACCCCTGAGCTGTGGACCAGTACCGGTCCATGGCCTGTCAGGAACTGGGCCGCACAGCAGGGGGAGAGTGGAGGGCCAGCTTCATCTGTATTCACAGCGATTTCCCATTGCTCACATCACCACCTGAGCTCCA
Organism: Propithecus coquereli; assembly: GCF_000956105.1. Taxonomy (NCBI): domain Eukaryota; kingdom Metazoa; phylum Chordata; class Mammalia; order Primates; family Indriidae; genus Propithecus; species Propithecus coquereli. The sequence continues at coordinate 1,733,984 of NW_012145745.1, forward strand.
CCTCCTGTCAGATCAGCGGCATTAGTTGCAGGAAAACAAGCTCATTCACTCATTTGTTGTAAATAATACATTAAAAACATGTAAATTCTGTAGTCTATTTATTGACCCCATAACAAACACTCAGAAACCGGTAGCTATTGTTCTACCAGTGAACAGTGACGTAAAAGTGAATGGAAGAATATTCTCTTTGTTGTTTACCACTATATTTCAATAGATAGGTATAATGGAAAAATACTACTTAAAATGTTCTTGTTAGCTAATCTAAAGAAACATTTTTTTTGGGGGGGAGAATGAAGGAAGAAGGAAGATATTTTTAGCTTAATAATTAATATTTTAAAAGTTATCCATTGCCATCTAAGTGAAAATCTATTACTATAGTCTTATTATTTTCATGGTGGTAAAATATGAAATATTTCTCCCTCAAAATATATATAAGATTTGAATATGAAAATTTCCTTCCACATTAACAGAACTTTTGCCAGCCTCCCAATAACTATGGAAACTGAAAAATAAAAATCTATCTTTAAGAAAGTCAATAATTGTTACTCATTAATGTAGCTAAAATAGCACCAGTATTATGATGTAGAAAAGTCAACCCTGAAGAAAAGTTTCTAGATTTGTATTCTTATGATTGCATTCTGGCATCATAAAAAAATGTAGTATTATGAAAAATATGTTCTCTATAAAGCATCATGTAGTGACAGTTTAGGTTACATTTTCATGTTATAGTACAAATACAAAATATTCATCAAACTGCCTCAGCAAGAGTTCAGTATTTGCTTGCCTGAGGGTCCACATTAGATGATGCAGGTATCATCATCTGCACAAAGGCAATGCTGGCTGCAGATCGATTCAACTCTTGTTGATGGTATTGCCTACTCCTCTTTGGAGCCCTGGGGAGAAAAGAAGAAATGAGACAAAAGTAATCCTTAACATTTTGTGGCATTCTGCACATAGCGATAACTATAGGTAATTATAGTATATCTCCCTTGACCTATTACATCACTTAGTAGCCATGTAAATCCCAAGGAATAGAGACTAAATCTTATGAATTACTTTAAAGAGTGTAACATGCTGTTAGAAATGAATTAATCATTATGAGAAATTATGAAATTAAATTGAGAGCCGCATAATATTTCCTCTCCTCATAATCTGCCAAATCATTACCCTTGCTATTTGATTAGACAGATAAGTAAATGCATTCTTCTCTTCAGGTTGGTTGAGAATGAGATTTCAATGATGCTCTGACCTGAAGACTTGATAGATGTAGGGAGGGTTGACAACTTGCTTTCTGCCTAACCTTTGTCTTTGGGCATAATGTAAACATGTGGTTTTCTTACTATAGTCTCTAACAAAGTATTTTTTAACCTTGTCTATAATGCAGAGGTCAAAGCATTTCTATTCCACTGATCTTAATATAACAGCAGTTCAAGACACCGTTACTCCATGACAAACAAAAAGTCACATAGGATATAAGGTTGAAAAGGTGATTTTTAAAAAGTGAGTAACAGTTGTGTAGTACAGAAGAATCTATTGAAGTGTAAATTTGAATAAAATACCAAGGAATATGCTTTTAATAATAACACTTTGTGACTCTTTTGCCCTTGGTTTCCTTTCCTCCATCTATTCATTGAGCAGCCATTGATGACAAATGGCAACCAAACAAAAGAAAAACAGTTAGCTTTAATGGCATAGCTATTATGCTTTTAAAATTATTGTGATCTCGTTTCAAGTGATAAGATTAGTAGATGATGATGATTATTGAGTCCTTTCAAACAAATGGCATTTTAGATACAAAATAGAATGTAACAACTCATTAAAGGTGTACATATTTTTCCAATATTTGTCATATGTGATAAAATAGATATGACAAATTAAAAGCTTATTTTTTACTTTAGTAAAGTTTAAGGTCTTCTAAAAAACATTAACCAAGAATTTCCTTAGAGTGAGATGAGCAAACTAATAGCTTGTATTACAAAGATTCTCGGTCATTCTCACCATATAAAATTACTGAAAAGAGTCATTCTGCTTAACATTGTTACATAAACGAATGCAATGGTATGTATAGTATTCCTTATTAAAGTTCTATACAATTTATTTATATAGCACAGATTTGCTTTCTTCTTGAAAATACTTTTTGTTTACTGCAAATTGGTCTTTAAAATATTAAAAGTAAATAAATACAATTACGATGGCAATGTTTGTTTTGGGTGCCTCTGTCTTTACGGCATTGTGATTATCTCACTTGATTATGCCTCCTTTTGTTTTAGTCTGATTTATTTGTTCTTCCTATGCTATTTTGCTTTCCCACTGTATTCTTCCTTTGGACATATTTCCCTGCTACAGGTATTTCATAGCAAGGCAGGTGAAAGGGCCTGGGAATCCCAACTTTATCTCCATATTTCTACCCTCATCTTTCACCATCATCTTCTGCTGCACTTGCAACTCTGAGTCCAGAGCATTTGTAGGAGAAATTAAAAGTAAATAGCCATAGAAAGAGAGAGGCAGGTGGATGTGAGGGAAACAGATACACCAGGTTCACTAGGTGAAAAAGGAAAAAATCTGTGTGTTAAACCACTCTGTTTACAGCCTTGCACATCTCTGATACCTTCCACTGTGACCTTATGCCTCCAAGTCCTGGGTCATCCTTGTGGTTCAAAAGCAATTTCCTTGGTACTTTTTACTCCCCCACTCTGAAGGCTCTTAGGTAATAACTATTTCCACTTTTTGAAGTCATTTACCAATTCTCCCTCCTCCCACATCCTGTATTTCAGAGATTTATTAAAATTTCTTGTGTCATCTCATTTTCTCTTTGTCCTTGCGGGTTTACCCCTTTCTATTCTATCACTCTCCTTTTATGTGTTTTTGAGAAGCAGAAGTGATAGTTCTCTGTATTAAATCTGCCACATTCATCTGATTTCTGTTAGAACTTTTGGGTAACCAATTTCACTGCAAATCATCCCATGCTCGTCAGATCCCAGAAACTTAATAAC
>NW_012145745.1:1737810-1739405 GCF_000956105.1 Propithecus coquereli
TCTTAATCTGAAGAGAATTGAGTTCAATGGAACTTTGTTTCATGTAGAAATTTACATTGTTTTGATTTCTTGGGGTATATAGCATTTTCATTCATCCATTCATTTCTTTGATAATCTCTAGCATCTTTAGTTTCTTATTTTTTTATGGCCCAGCCTTACAGTTCACCAATAAAATTAACAATGATTATTAAAATTAAGCATAGATTGAAAATGAATGGTAGTTAATTTTCATAAATATCTGAACTTAAAAACAATAACTTTGAAGTCTGTTTTAATGTTAGATTTCCCCCATCTCCTGTGGTTATTACTTCATTCCTCTACAAGAAAATTATTTAAGCTTTTATTTCTGGGTCTTAAGATTATTTTTCATGAGACAAAACCAGAGGACAAATGTATTTTTAAAATATGTAAGAACATTGTAAAAACTATACATTTTTTGTATCTTCTTTTAAATTGTGTGTACATAATTTTTGCTATATCGAAACCATATATGAAAGTATAGAAAATTATATAACAAATATTCATGAATCCACCATATTAGCTTTAGTCATTGAAAGAAAATTGTATGTGTAATTAAAGCCCACTTTGTATCATATTCTGATACAGTTTTCTACATTATTCTCCAGAAATAATCAACAACCTGAGGCTTGTTTATAATTTGATTGATAGTACTTTTCAAAAAGCTAGCTAAGTATTATCTCTCCTTTTTAAAAATGTTAAGTTTTAATTAATTCTATTGGTTTTATTCATTTAGGATTTTAAAATTTTTATTCTTTTAGTTTTTTTATATTTGCTGTTTTATTTTGTAACTTTCTTATGTTTACTATTTTCCTTTAATATATTTTTGAAAACAAATTTAAAACAAGACAAGGATGCCCACTTTCACCACTACTATTAAACATTGTAATAGATGTTCCAGCCAGTGCAATCAGGCAAGGAAAGGCATCCAAATTGGAAAGAAAGAAATAGAACTATTTCTATTCATATATGACATGATCCTGTATATTAAAAATCCCAAAGAATCTATTAATAAGTTACTAGATGAAAGAGATAAATTAAGCAGTGTTGCAGGGTACATTATCAACACACGGAAATTAGTTGTGTTTCTATATACATGCAATGTACAATTCAAAAGGAAAATCAAAAAAGTAATTCCATTTACAATAGCATCTAAAAAAAAATTCAAGAATATATTTAACCAAGGAGGCGAAAGAATTGTACACTGAAAACTACCAGCCATTGCTGAAAGAAATTAAAGGCCTAACTAAATGGAAAGAAATCCCCATATTCATGGATGAGTACAAAGACTTAATATTGTTACAGTGTCAACAATATCCAAAATTATTTACATTCAATACAAATCCCTCCAAAATTTCAAACACTTCTTTTGCAGAAGTGGAAAAGCCAATTCTCAAAGTCATATGGAATTGTAAGGGGTCCGAATGGTCAAAACTATCTGCGAAAAGAAGAACAATGTAAAAAGATTCACAGTTCACAATTCCAAAATTTACTACAGAGCCACAGTAATCAAAGCAGCATTGTACTGGCATAAGCATTGATATGAAATAGAATTGATAGTTCTAAAATAAACCCAT
>NW_012145745.1:1740980-1742338 GCF_000956105.1 Propithecus coquereli
TGAATCAACTGGATCCAAGACCTTTAAGTAATCTTCTCTGTGTTTTCATGTTTTTCACTATGATCTTTTGAAACAATTATTAATGCTGTCAATCTCTCTATTTGAGTTGTATTAAAAAGAATTGATTTTCTTAATCAGCTGGGAGAAAGAAAAGCAAGTCTTTCCTTTTATCACGTGTAGCTAGCTGATGTTGAGAAATCAATTACTCAAAAGATTTAGCTTCCAGTCAAATGTTCCCAGAACAAATACTCTTGAACGTAAACATACAAGAAAGGACGATACTTGATGCTACATTAGTAAGCTTTTTCTCCCAATGTTGTTATTTCTTTACTCCTACTTAAAAATAATTCATTGAATATGAAAATCCATTAAAAAGTAATTCAAAGTTATAAAGTGAACTCAGAATGAATGCAAAAACTTCTACATAAAGTAAAAAAGAAATGTATTTTTTTTGCCATGTATTTTGGCTAAGTGATTCAAGTTTCAAAAAAAGGACAAAAGGTTTTTTGGTCAGAATAAATGTTCCTCAAATATCTAAAGCCATCCAAATAAAGCATTTGTTTTCAGCCAGTAGCCCACCCTGGGTGCTGAAGGTGGGTGGCTATCACTGTATTTTCCTCAGTTTGTGTAGCTCAAAGCACCAGAAAATCAGGACTTCTGGGATTTTTAAATGATGCCATACAACATGGACCAGAAGCTCCTCAAGGGCAAAGAAACTGTGTCATAAGTTGGCTTGCATGCTCAGCGTGAACATTTTTAAGCATTCTACACTAAACTCAATGAATTATAATTACCTGGATACCCCGAAGTATCATGTCTATGTTCTTTTTATTTTATTTTTTTAGGAATGCTACTCAGTGAGTGAAAAAACTGGAAGAAAGCACAGGATTTTTCTTTTTAATGTAATGGAAAAGCTAGTAAGATTAACCTCTTCCTTTTACAATTCTGTTTTTCTTCCCATGGTACCCATCGCTTTGTGTATCTGGTTTACCCTCAACAAGAATGTAAACTTCATAAAGGTTGCTTTGTTCATTGATATATTTCCAGATCTAAAATAACCATGCATGGTACATAGTTGACATTCAATAAATAGTCATTGAGTCAGTCAGTTAGCAATGATCCCACATTTTGGGAGGGGTTAGTACAATAGTTCAGGTGAGCGCTAATGAAGGTACCATGAGAAGTAGAGGCAAAGATGAATAATAAGGCTTCAATACAAATTAGCAGTTAGTAGCGTCAAGTGTTTCTGATCCATGATTTTGCTGATTAAAAGTGACTTAAGAATACCAATCTAAATAACAGATAATGTGGAATACATTCTACCTAATAAAAATGATCATGGAAAATACATAAAAAAT
>NW_012145745.1:1742388-1742910 GCF_000956105.1 Propithecus coquereli
ATAATTACCTGGATACCCCGAAGTATCATGTCTATGTTCTTTTTATTTTATTTTTTTAGGAATGCTACTCAGTGAGTGAAAAAACTGGAAGAAAGTGCAGAATTTTTCTTTTTAATGTAATGGATAAGCTAGTAAGATTAACCTCTTCCTTTTACAATTCTGTTTTTCTTCCCATGGTACCCATCACTTTGTGTATCTGGTTTACCCTCAACAAGAATGTAAACTTCATAAAGATTGCTTTGTTCATTGATATATTTCCAGATCTAAAATAACCGTGCATGGTACATAGTTGACATTCAATAAATAGTCACTGAGTCAGTCAGTTAGCAATGATCCCACATTTTGGGAGGGGTTAATACAATAGCTCAGGTGAGCACTAATGAAGGTACCATGAGAAGTAGAGGCAAAGGTGAATAATAAGGCTTCAATACAAATTAGCTGTTAGTAGCATCAAGTGTTTCTGATCCATGATTTTGCTGATTAAAAGTGACTTAAGAATACCAATCTAAATAACAGATAATG
>NW_012145745.1:1743935-1744977 GCF_000956105.1 Propithecus coquereli
TTCCTTATGAGTCTTTCTGTCACCTCCAGGATACAGTATCAGAGATATTTCTCCTGAAGGGCTGAAGTCATCTAAGGATCTAAGGCTTTTGTTTATATATTCCGATATGTAGTTTAGGTTTTAGGCTCACAGCAAAATTGAGTGGAAGGTACAGAGATTTCCCTGCCCCACACATGCACAGCCTCTCCCCATTATCCACCATTATCAACATCCCCCACCAGAGTGATACATTTGTTACAATTGATGAATCTACATGGGCACATCATTATCACCCAGAGCCTATAGTTTCTATTAGGGTTCAATCTTAGTATTATACATTCTATGGGTTTGAACAAATTTATAATGACATGTATCCACCATTATAGTATCATACTGTATTTTCACTGCTCTAAAAATACTCTGTGCTCTGCCTATCCATCTCTTCCTCCCCCTTAACCTCAAGCAATCACTGATCTTTTTACTGCTTCCATAATTTTGCCTTTTCTAGAATATTGTATAGTTTGCATCATTCAGTATGTAGCTTTTTCACACTTACTTCTTTTACTTAGCAAGATACATTTAAGTTCCCTCCGTGTCTTTTTATCACTTGACAGCTCATTTCTTTTTGGTGTTGAATAATATTCTATTATCTGAATGTACCACAGTTGATTCCAAGTTTTGGAAATTGCATTTATTTTTTAGATTTCATTTTGGCATATGTTTTCTTGAATAGATTATTCACAGTTATTTCAGTGTCTGATAATTGTAATGTCCAGATAACGTATGGGCCTCTTAATGATCTGAGTTTTCTCTTGGTCGTCATTATTTTTGTATTGAATAGATTTTTTACTGAATGCTAAAAGGAATGTATGAAATAACTGGTCCCCATCCTTCTTTCTATAATATATCTTTTTCTTAATTAAAGCTTTTTAACTGCATTTCAATAATTAATACACACTAGTATTACATACTTATGACTATACCTTTCTTTCAGGATTCTTCAAAGCAAAGGATATTAATATATTTTTCAAGTGTTAAAAATAAAACCAGAATTCTATATCCA
>NW_012145745.1:1748702-1749530 GCF_000956105.1 Propithecus coquereli
AAAATATTGCAGTAAAGAAAAAAATGTAATTTTTTTTAAAAGCATTAAACTAATATTCCTTGTGATTGATTGAGTACAGGGATACTCGGGAATATCATTGAGATGCTGGAGCTCTGTGACAAAAATTATCAAAACCAAACACCTTGGCTTCTGCTATTGGACCTCATTTGTTGATGTCTAATTGAAAGAATCATTTGCATTTGCTAATGTATGTGTTTAGCTTCTACCCAAATAATTATTGAACACACATGTGATTTAATTTTAATCTTGATTCTCCAGTGGCTCACTTTTCATGCTTACTTAAATATTACCCTTCAAGATGAGTGTTATTAATGTGTATATCACTTGCAAATTGTCTTTACATCATTATTTATTTTATTGATATTTTTTCTCCCTGCTCTCTTTTCCTCCTGTTTCCAGCGTTTATTTAGCACACTAACTCTGGAGGAGCTTGCATTCTGGAAAGGAATGCATCAAATTCCAAAGAATCAATCCTTATTTTTCCAAAAATTGGGTGAGCTCCCAGAAGACATTTAATGCTTCATAGTTTTATAGTTTAAGCAATAAAGGAGAGGAAATGCATTCCCTCTCAATTCTCATGTCCTCCCTCTAAATATAATTGAAACAGCCTTCTGTGCTCTTATTGATTTGTTTTGATGTCCATGAATGATCTGGCTGAGATGCATTTTTTTCTTCTTCCCTCTGCTATATCCATTATTGATTCTATTAGTCTTCCATTCCACATGATGCAGCATAAATAGGATGTTACGTAATTATTAGACCAAATCAACAAATATTCAAATGAGAAGCAAAGTAATTGATAACCAA
>NW_012145745.1:1750480-1751704 GCF_000956105.1 Propithecus coquereli
ATGTGCATTGATTGGGGGAAATTTTGAAGATCAGGAGACATAAACAAGGGAATACATACTACTTTCACTACCCATATATAATTCTGTTAATATAATGATGTTCACACTACTGCTCTTTATATATTCATTCAAGCAACAACTATTTTTTAGTGCTTAGGACCTATTGTGTGCAAACACTTTCTAGACAGCCAATGTTCTGCTTTTGGAGCCTATACTATAGTAGGAGACCAAAAGATCAAAGTAAGAACAACAAAATGTCTGATGTCAGAATATAGTGGCAAGAAAAACAAAACAACAACAAGATAACATAAAGTATGATGGGAAAGGGCAACGGGCAGGTCATTCAATTGGCTAGTCAGGAAAGGGAAGGCAGATATGAAGTTTGAAATAGGGGCTAAATAATAAAACAGCCAGACATGAGAGAAGAGTTTCCAGGTAGCATGAGGAAGGAAAAAAAAAAAATCAGACTCCTAATGTGGAAATAAGCTTCTATAAAATGGAACAGGAACATACAAGAAGTGTCAAAAATTCTGGAAAATGTTCAGCAGGGAGAGATTGATAATGAAGTGAAGATGGAAAAGTAGTCAGGGGCCAGATTAGGGCATGGTTAGATGTTCAGGTTTTATTTTACCATGAATTAAAAGTAATTAAAGAGATATGAAACGGAGCGCTTATTGTGTGATTTCCTTAGAAAAGGTAACCTCTGGGTAGAGGATGAAATGTGGCTCAAGGAGGCGTAGAGATATAGAGTTGAAGTGGGGCCTATTCTTTTAATCCGGACAAAAGAGGAAGGTGGCTTGGGTGGGGAGAGAATCAATGAAAATGAAGAGAAGGTGGGTAAACTCAGAATATTTTGGAAGTAGAGTCATGTGTCTTGGGATGGGATGGATGGCAGAAAGGAGTTAAGAAAAGGGGATGGAATTCAGAATGCCACCTAGATTTTTGAGTGGAGCGTGGTGCCATTTACAGAGAAGGAGTAAGATAGAAGAAAAGGTTTGGAGGGGGAGAACTCTGTCCAAAAGTTTCCTTGTTTAAGTCGCCACATTCAAAAGATGTTTGTTAGATATCCAAGTGGAAATATCAAGTAGGCCTGTAAGTTTGGAGATATATATACATATGTATATGCACAGACACGTGCACATATACAACATGTATCTATATAAACCATGTTTTTGTAACCTATTTTTGATCTTAATTATCCATAATTGTTCATAGAATTTAATA
>NW_012145745.1:1754120-1772780 GCF_000956105.1 Propithecus coquereli
TTCTTAATTGTTAGCAAAACATAAATTATTTGAATTTTAGTGAATAGATGACTGTTGCTTGCGTTTCTAGCTCAGTTACTTGAAGTTCAGGTCTGTAGCAATAATTTAAAAAAAGTTTCCTGGCTTTTTTATCTTTTAAAACCATTAATAATTGTTTGTTGCCAAATTCTTATTTTGTATCTCATTACTTGCAACCTTAATTTGGTTCCTGTCACAAGTCACAAGCTTACCTCTGTCCATGCTCAGGAAGAATTAGAAGTATTTTATGTTTGGGGTTGGGAGGAGGGATGATGAGGGACACCAGTCTCACTGAGGAGTCTGGCTCCAGGCAGGCAATCATAAAAGCTTCGCTTGGCAGACCTCATGGCAGAAAGCTGTCCCCTACCTCAGACTCGGTGCACAGTCTGCAGGGAGTTACAGTCGAGGACTCAGCATCCCCAGGCCAGCCACACTCTGACATATAGTGCATTCCTAGCCCAAGCATCTCTGTTCAGAGGCCTTTTTATCTAGGGACTCTCAGCCTAGGTCCTACAGAGGTACCTCTGCCAGACCTCTGTACTGAGGAGCCTGGAAGATACTTTCTCCTCTCTGTCCCAGTACCCAGTACTTTCCACCCATAGCCCTTCCCCATCTCCCTCTCTCCAGACCCTGAGTCCATCAAGTGGCAGGAGCCTCTTGTTCAGGGTGCCCTCTGCAGCAAGACATTCTCTCCCATTGGTGTCAATACATATGACCCCCACCAGCGATGTTCCATGAGAAAAAATAGAACATAAAAGGAGACATCACCTTCTTTCTGGCTTGATTTTTGCTGTCACAGGAGGTGAATGAAGTCTTAATCGTTGCTTTTAGTTTGGCTTGTTTTCCTAATTGCACACTTTGATACCTGCCAGCTCTGTCCAACTCACCTCTTAACATTCACTATCGCCTTGCTGCATTGACCACCCCCTCTCACCTTTAGCTAGGATGTTACAAGGACATATATTCACAGCAGCCATGTAGGGCTAACATCAACCCAACGTTAGGGTGGAGATGAGAGTCCCTCCCGCTAGGTTGTCATCTGTCAAATTACAGGCAGCTGTTGAAAAGATTTTCTTACTCATCATCCCAGAGAAGCACACTTAGCTCCCATAAGGAGCTTCAAGAATGTGCCTGAGAATGTCTCATCATGTTGCTACAGCCCTCATTTTTGTCTATGAGGCTATGTTCCCCAAGAAGGCAAAAAAAACACTTCATTAACAAGGAATATGCTATACAGGAGGAAGCCAGCATATATGGAAATATGGGCATTTGTGGTAGGGCTTTAGACTTACAAAGCATTCGGCATGCATGATCAAATTTGAGCCTCCTAACAACTCTTAATTGTAAATGGGGAAACTGAGACCTTAATGGAGCTAGTTCCAGACTCAGATATTTGATTACTAAACTCATATTCATTTGAGTAAGCCTGATATTAAAGAGTGAGTTGACACTTCTCAGAAGCTGTTAGGAGGAAGACAAAAGAAGTAGAAGGAAAGAGAATACTAACTTTGGTGCCTTTTCAGGATTTCATGGGTATGACCATTATTTTATTCTTAGAAATTTATGAAATTCGGTAAGAGGTACAAATATGACAGCCATTTCAATATAATTCAATTTCCTAGTCTTCAATGTTACCCCTTAAGCACTCTCCGCTATACTACTATATTATTTAAAGATACATTATTTGGCATTTTATTGCTTGAAAATTCACTAAATTCATTAGAGATTTAGTTTAATGATAATGCAGTTTGATAAATTATTTTGCTATCAATATAGTTAAGATAAAAAAATTAAAGGGAATCTTCTGTTAAGTGAAAAATGATTGGCAACATTAACACTGGTGAGCACTCTCCTAATTTATGGCATTGCCAATAGACTGAAGAAGCTGAATACAATTTCCAAGATTAAAAATGTGAAAGACAAATGACCATTATCAAAGGCAATTGAGAAGTCATGCATTTATTTTCTCACATCTGAGCTAATGTAATTGGGTAGAAGTTTTTGTTTATTTACTATGGGCCTGAAGCCACAGTATATACATTTTATCATTTATTATCTCATTTAGTACTTACATCTTGGTAAAATAGAGTACATGCATTGTATGTATGTGTGAATAAGTGTCTATTCTTCCTCTTTACAGATGAAAAAACCAAGTCTTAGAAAGTTCACATAAATTGACTAAAGTCATGTTTGTAAGCCATAGGATGTAGATTAGAACTCAGGTTATATGAAACGTAGCATTCCAGAAATATTTTTCCTTGAAATGATTTCAATGCGTGCTCTCTGTAAAATCTAATTTGCTTAAGAAAAGACAGCTAAAGGAAATGCCAATGAATGTTGTCTTCATCACAAGGTGCTGAGAAATCTCCACATTTGAAGTAATTTTAACCAATAAGTAGGTTTTTATGGAAACCAAGATTGCACGCTACCTTTCCTTTCTATTCTCATGAATCTGTCCTTGGTAGGAACTTGTTAAAGGATGTTCTACAAGCATGTATTCACTTCTTTTTCTGTACATAAAAAAGGAAACATAAGGAAAAATGAAAGACACTGTCAAATGTCAACTGTGTGCCTGTTAACTGGAGGCCTGGAGTAAGGCTTGGCAGACGGAAATGGCAAGGCTCTGAAGTTCAAATAAAACATAGCTCATGTCGGTGAAAAATAGGTAGATGAGAAACTCAAAAGTGTACCCATATTTTCAGTGCCATGTTTGTCATTACATGTCATTAAACTTATCACACAGGTTTCTTTAGACAAGTTTCCAAGCTTTGATTTTCTACTTCATTTAACTTTATGGATAAATCAAATTTCCTGGACTTCAATGTTATCCCTTAAGGATTATTTAAGGATAACTATTTTATCTACAAATGCATTATTATTTGTCTTTTACTGCTTAAAAAAGATCTCCTATATACATACAGTCAGCCTCAAAGGGGGATTATAATGAGTCCTTTATGTTCATATCATAGAAATAATATTTACAAAAAAGAAGTCTGTGTTTGAGTATGCTTAAAACCTTATTAAGGTATCACAAGTACATTGTAGATAAGAATTTTTCAGGTGTTGATAGCAATACATTTTCTGAACTAGAAATGTGTATCACACTATTAAGAGGTTCTATTTATTTTTGTTCTTAATTGACATTTATAGGATTGTATTCTCCCTTGGCATATTTTGTTCTTTTTCAGCATACATACTGTGCTTAATCTAGCAAATACATTAACTTAGCAAATATATACCTTCAATCCCTATCATTGAAAATCAGAATCATTAGCATTCACTTGGAATGAATAGCAGCATTTATTAACAGCTGTGTCACAGAACTGTGTTAACTCCCCTGACCTTTGTCACAATAAAATCAGAAGGGAGCTAGATCATCTGGGCATTTCACATTGCATCACACTGATCTACTATATTGAGGGCACCATATTAACCTGACCTGGAGAAACGTAAGTGGTAAGCACACTGGATGCCCTGGTATAAGCCATGTACATCATAGGGTATGAGATAAATCATTAAAAAAATCAGGCACATGTCACACAAGTATAGTTTTTAAATGTCCAGAGATCAGCGGTATGCCAAGATATCTCCTTTAAGATGAAGGACAAGTTATTGTACCTTGTACCCCTTGTCACCAAGAAAAAGGCACAGAGTTTAGTAGGTTTCTCTATATTCTGAAGACAGTACATGCTTGAGAATACAGCTTTACGCATTTATCAGATGGCTTGGAAAGCTGTCAATTCAGCTATCTGTGAAACCCTCTCTAGCTTTCCGTGGTGAGCCCTGAGAGGAGTATCATAGCACAGACCCTCAGGGCTTTAGGGCAGGGGCAGGCCAACTGCAGCAGAGAATGTTCACTGTTCAATTGCAGCTTCTGATTTCCTATCGAGCCCTAGCAGAGACTGAGCAACTGGGCATGAGACGTTAAGTAAATATGCATCCAGGGCTGCCCGCCCTGAGCTGGGTATTATACAAACCGCTGAGTCTCAGAGACAATCAGATGCAGAAACAATCCATCACACAACATTTGAATCTGCCCCAATCAGTTTTGGAGGGCACAAGTAACTTACACGTGCAGGTGACAGTGCCATCTACCACTGCTTCACTGATGCCTCTCCCCCGGCTTGTACCTGTAGTCTCCTAGGGGTTCCTTTTGGCCAGCCATTGGAAAAGAGAAAAACTAAGGCCTGGTTCATATAGCTGGACAGACAGACTGGCACAAGCTTAAGAGGCACTGCTGCTTCTACACCAGAGTGCTACTAAAATGTGGCTTTGAATGACAATGATGAAGAAACTGTACCTCAGTGGACAGAGATTCAGATGATCAATTCTGGGGGGAGAACTGACCCGAAATCAAGATGTGCACAGAATCCAGAGCAGCCTCTAATGGCTTAGCTGGTTGGTCAGGGACCTGAAACAGCAACATTTAAACATAAAACAAGTCGTTGGGGGGTGAGAAGTGGATGTACCTATGGGATTAGGCACAGAGATAACAGATCTCTGTGTCCTCTGACGGTGTTCGCTAAGGAGCATCCGCTGTGGAGGGGCCGTTGTGTAATATAGTGGAGAGGATGACTTGTCGAGGAGAGATCAGCACACCACTCAATTTGGCACACTAAAATTAAACTTAGGACTACACCTGATAAACCAATGGATGAGCAGGCAAAAAAGATGTTTTTATACCAGAAGAGATAATTGGTCCTGATTAACATGAGGATATAAGTTTCCTGCCATGTGGTGGGGGAAGGGAGATACACTTGGGCAACTCTTTGTGCTTCCGTGTCTGGTAATAACTGCAAACAGGCGCGTGCAGCACTCAGGCTGACAAGGCCAAGATGGCAAGGGGCTCGGACCCCTCAAGCATGAAGGTCTGAGTTTTGCCATTAGATGAGCCCTCCAGAAGAATGGAGCTGATGGCTGAGAGTGAGGGGACTCTGGAGTGAACGGTATAGGAGAAAGAAAATAAGTGTCAGTGTGGTTAGTGGGAACTGTAGTTTGCCCACTAGACCTCCTTTACTAAATCTTCCTCTGGCCCCCGCAAATAGTGATTGACAACCATATTAAAGAAGCGGCAATGAGAGGGAAGAAATTTATCATGAAGCTTGAATGGATCTGAGCAGTGCTAAATGCAGGTTCCAGCATCCACTGCATATTTCATATCCCTTGAAACTTTTCTTGTGCTCCGATAGGCTTCCAAATGCTAATATCTGCAGACATATGCCTGAAGGTTCTTTTTCTTTAAAGTCCAAAAAGCTGTGGTGCTCACTTGCAACGCAGCAGTCAGGAAGTGTGAAAGAATTAGCAGGCCTCAATCAATAACTCTTGTTAGTTGGTGTTTAATTACCCAACTCCCTCACTCCTCAGGAAGGAGAATTCGGAAGTCTAGGTTTTGGATCATTTTTCCATGTTTTTCCCTAGCATTTAACATACAGTGGTCCACTTGCTAGTTCACCCATAATGGCTCCCCCCTTTCTGTATCACTAACCCTATTTCCCTGCTAGTGTTCTCTGCACTTCCCAAATAAACTACTTGAACCCTTGACTCAGAGTTTACTTTTGGGAAAAGCCAAAATAATATATTCTGCTAGATATGGAGACAGATGCATACAAGAAAGGGCCCATGCCTAGAGAAATTTTTATTTTTGAATTAAAGACTAAAACATAAGAAAATAAGTATAGTACGGTAACAGCTATAATAGAATTAAGTACAAATGCCAGAAGGAAACAAAAAGAAAAATACCTAACATTTTGTGAGAAGCTAGATGAATCAGAAGCAACTTTATAGAGAAGTTAATATCCCACCAGAGCCCTGAAGAAATGGAGAATAGGCAGGACAAGGTGTATCGCTTAATGGGAAACTCATTTTAAGATAGAATTGAACATAAATATGTACTTATAATTTGTAATTATTTATTCCTTTAGATCACCCAATCCAAACTTCGAGAATCTTCAATGTGAATCATTTCCTGTCGAAAGTGTGCCCTTGTGGAAATTTTTTTAAAAAGCAAAGCCTCTGCTCTCCTAGATAGACAATTAAGCAAAGAACTCTTTGCATCTATGCTTCTTGAGCCTACGCAAATGCTGCTCAGACAGAAGTTAATCTCCTTCCGTTACTTCCGAAGAGAAGTTAATGGGTTCCTTTTGCATGCTTTTTATGTATGTACAGGTTGCTGGAAAATGAAATTTTCCAGTTCCACAGTTCATCACTCTCATACCTGATTGCAAAAATTAGTGATTAGAAATGGGAATATAAAGTGAAAGAATGCAATTTCCATCCAGCTTTGAAACTGCTTTGAGACAGGAAACTTCTTGCTCTTTCATGATGTAATGTCTCCTCGTATAATGTGCTGTCAATAGTAATTAGTTGAGTGAGGGTCATTTTTCTTTTCTCTCATATAAAAAAGTAATCTAAAATGTTCACAGGGTAAAAATGATCCTCAAAACAAATTATATATTTCAGTATTTTCTTGAAGATTAATGTACCAGACATTTAAAATTACTTTTCTTCTTCCCTTTCTGGACTTACATAAAAATGTAGTTTTCCCTGTAGATCAGTTATTCACAAGTACTCATTTTTTCCTAATGTGTATTAGACTACGTGACATCACTTATAGGAGGATTTGTTCTTTCACAAATGACTTGCTGGGTCTGGTACAAAATGATTGTATATAATCTTTCAATAGCTATTTTTAGGTGGATAAAAGGATGATCCAATTAATATTGTTAAATGGTGTTCTGGCCAAATGCAAATCCAGACTCTGTAAAGAAAGATAATGAGGGAAAATTATTTATGTCTTACTTTCTATTATAAAAGAAGTAATAATGAAAGACAAACATAATCTTTGTTTCTTTCATAATTCAGTAGTTTCAGGGAACCTATAAAATCACTGGGAGAGGTATTTGTATATTAAGGCTTAGGGATTGCCTACCTCTGACAACAGTAATTTTCTCTCCCACTTTCGTACTATGAAATTTCTGTTACTGAATTCTCATGGTCTAGCAGTGTCATGTATCAGAAAAATTATGAATTTTTTTTAGAATTTGTATATGCACATAATAGAGCTTCAGCTATTTGTTTCTAAAAAACATTTTCTAAAGCAATTGCCATTTATATCCTTTATATTTTTTGTAATCTTTTTCATAAAAATACTTTCTGTGTGCCCTAAGTAGGGAGGATGAACATGAAGAATATATAAGTGAAAAATATCTTTCACAGAAATAATAGAAGGGCTCCTTATTTAAGGAAAAGTTTAAAAGTGGGGTGAATATACTGAGTAGGATGGGAAAAGTCATAATTTTTTGTGTATACAAAAATTGCTCTATAAGCCATAGGCATCCAATGCCCCAAATGTGTGTTAGTTATGCAGGACTATAAAGAGGCAATTACTAATCAAATAAATGTTTAATGTACCCAGTAGTCAAAGAAGTAATAAAAAGACAAACCGACTTTTGGCAATTCAATCTTAATACCTAAAGCTCTTAAAACAAGATTCCTTACCTTATGTTGCTAAGAATTAGATTTTTTTAAGTAGGTAGGCTTAAACAATTTTAATAAACTATAATTTTTAGTTGGCTGTGATTTTTATATTTACTTCACAGGATCAGCTCCGTTTGTGTCATACCATTCAGAATGTTATGTGGACAGGATCATGAGATGGCAGAGTCCTGAAGGCTTTGGAAAGATGGTGAAATGTTGAAAGCGGCTGAGACTTGGCATTTTACAACCTAAAACATTTGTTGTCTATATTATAGTATGTTCATATTTATGAACATAATACAAAAAGAAACCAGTCTGAACATGCAGACAGACAGTAACCATTGTTCTACATAGAATATGCCCAAGTCCACTAATAGTACTGGGATACAAAGAAAATTTAAACCCCCAAAATGCTTATACTCCTTGACAGCAAGAACTGTATCTGTCTCTCAGTGAAGGGCAAAGTGCAGGACATATAGTAAATGCTCAAAAAATACCATTAAAATAGTGAGGTGAAACAAAATAGTAAAAATAATGGTCCACAGTGTTTCTCTTTGAAGTATTTTGCTTCTTTCTAAATGAGCCTAAATGTATTCTTTCAGAGCGATAATCATAATAAATATATAACATACACATACGTGCATATATTAGTAGAAAGTGGAATGCTTTGTTAAAGAGCTATGAAAAGGGATTATTTTTGAGTTTACAAAATTTTAGGTTCTTTATTACTTATGAGTAGTATATAGAGTTATGACTTCCAAAGCCAAATCCCCAGTGTTCAAAATTGGTGGCTTTGCCAGTTACTAGTGACATGACATTGGGCAAATCTACTAACATCTTTATGCCTTGATTTCCTCATCTGTAAATGAGGATAATAGTAATAGTTACTCATATGTGAGTTGTAAAGATTAAAGGAATTATCACATGTAAGTGCATAGAGAAATAATTGGTGCATTTTAGTGCTATATTCATGTTAGCTCTTATTACTTAATATTATACCATAAGAAACAGAAATAACATCATTTATCTTATTTTCTCTCACCTGAACTACTATGATATTGTCCCCGTCTCCAATTCTTTCCTTTCCAAGTTATCCTTCATATATTCCATTCGGAGTAATCTTTCTAAAACATTTGCTGTTCATGTCAGACCCATACATGAAAAATGTCCACTTCCTGTAAAACAAAATATAGAATTCTTAGTGTGGCATTCAAGGCCTCTGCCAACATAATTTCTCAATCTTATTTTCTACTGCTCCCTTTAACTTATCTTTCACATAAATTAAATTGAAATATCCATTTTTCTGAAATGACTCCGTACTTTCCCATTTATAATTTGCTGCCCCGCCCTTCTCTCTGCTTACAATGTTGATTCTCTGTCTCCCCCGTAAATCACTAACTGAGTCCAGTAGTTAGAATTAGCATATTGTAAAAACAGAATAAGGATGTTTGCATGAGTATGAGTAAACCCTTCACTGATACCGAAAATATTCATCCTTTAATTTTGCATATCACAGTAGGACTAGTGCTTACAGCATGTATTTTTAAAACTATCTGATATCCCTTGGCTTATTCATTAAGATTTTCCATCTCTTTCTGGATTTATGGATAAAAAAAATTCTGTTTCATCACCTCGAAGACATTGTGCCATTTGCAATTCATTGTTTATATTACCTGCAATATGACATTTTACATTATTGAAATCTGTCTTGCTGAGGGATATCTTGTCTTTGACAACAACCCGAGACCAACATGTAGGATTCATTTTATGTGCTGATAATTTATTTTTCACTCAATTTTTGTTAAATCATAAAATTGAGTTTATAACATCTCAGTTCTGATTAGTAATTAGCTGTGTGACCCACGGAAGGCTAATTCTTTTGATTAAATGCTTCCTTTGTGCCTTAAATTTAGAGAATAAATATGAAGAAGATATAAGTAAAATACATGTATCACAGTGAGATTTTAAAAAGTAGATTTTTAATCAGAAGATGAAAAGAAAACCTGATTTTTAATTGCAAGCTTTGGATTTAGGTTCCAACGTGACTGGCTTGTAGTATAGAGCTGTTTACGTACCTTGAATTTGTAGCTTCTTTATCTTTTAGGTGAGAACGCCAATTCCTGGGCAGTCTACTTAATATAGTTAATGTGAGACCATGTACATCTGAACACTTTGAAATTTTTTGCTGTACAAATGGAAGGGATTATTACTAAAAAAAGATGAAAGGATTTCCAAATTTTCTTGTATCTTTAAATGCATTGGTGTTATGACTTCAGTAACAAATATGAATTGAATATAGAAATTACTTCTCTAACTTCAATGGATTTTTTTTCTGTTTTGCAACTAGACAATTCCCAAGTAAAGGAATACTTAAGTAGGATGACCAGTCCTTCCTTACCTATGATATTCTGATGGCCTTTTGTATAGGCTTACCCCATTTTACTTTGTCTTCCCTCTTAGTGAAACTATTTTGGTGATCTTACCATCTTGTGTTCTAATACCCGCTGGGATGAAATTAGTTTTGAATTAGAATGTCAATGATTGAAAGCTTTCAGCTGGGAAAACGAAATAGCATCAAGTGATAGCTGTACGTCTCTATTACAGTGTTGCTTAGCAACATAGTTACAGGTTTCCATTATAAGAAATGATACTATTACATAAGGGAAACTTACAAAAGATGAATGATAGGAACTTCTAACTTGCAAAGAAGCCAACTATCATTTCAGATTTAGGAAAACAAAGTTACTGAGCCATTCTGTGAAGGTAATAGAATTAAAGGGATACGTTTATGATATAAGGCTACCAAAACCCTAAAGTTGATGTCCACTTATTTCCTACTATTTATGTTCTAATGCTTTTCAGGCTTTTATGGCCTAATATCTTAGAAAGGCAAAACCCAAAACTTATTAAACAATATAACAGTAAACACAGAAATATCATGACATACTATTATTAAGATCTATGATAAAACTGAATTTTTTTGGTAAATATATTCACAGTTAGTTTTGTGAACTCCAGAATGCTACAATTCTTTTGCAACATTGAAGAGAATCAAAGTACTAATAAATGCTCATTTTGAATCAAATGCAATGGAGAAGTACAGCAATGATTGGAGTCCACTGGTCTAATAAAGGCTATAAAAAATCAAATCAAACCACTTAATGTGAAAAGTTAGAAAAGTTAGAGCATCACAGCTCCTTCAGATGTTTTATTCATGGTAATATATTAATATGAAGTGTCATTTGTCTTATATAAACAAAGAAGTTCCAATACATAATATGCTGGCTCAATTTTACACAATTCATCAATTTAAACAATGACCACACTCGTTTATGTTAGCCCTGGACCCTTTAGACATAAGTTCAGGGCAATGGCCTCTTTCTGTGTGCCCTTGTGTGAAACAAGCACCAACATCCTTGTGATAGGCTAGCAATGGCTGCTTCACCTGAAGAGCTTCAAGGCTTCCAGCTGAAACCCAGCCTGGTCAGCAAGCTCCCTGGGAGAGTGGCATTCCAGGAGTAGGTGTTTCTTGTGCCAGCAAGGCTGGCACTCCAATTGCAAATCACAGAGCCTTCCAAATCAGTCGGGGGATCTGTTACCTTCCAACTCCTTTATTAATACACAAGGCAGCAGGGGCTCTGGGTCACTCTCCTGAAGCACTACAATCCATAGTGTTTCCTGACATTCGTAGCCCCAAAAACCCATCTTCAAGTGTCACAGTTCAGGGGACTTCGAGCATCCTGCTAGCCTGGTACCTGAAGGTTTTCCTGATATTTTGAGCTCTAAGCCTATACTAGGTATCATCTGTGGTTTTATTCTCATCCATTATTCAGCCCCTCATTATTCAGATGCAATTTCTGGACTTCAGAAACTTTTATCAGCTTTCTCATGGACTCCAGAGATGTTATACTGGCCCTGTACCTGTAAAGAACCTACTTCCAAATAAGATCACATTCTGAGGTTCCAGGTGGATATGAATTTTGGAGGGACGCTATTCAACCCACCACAATGGCATATGACCAAATGTTTATATAGGTAACTTCTAAGGAGGATAAATACCGTGTTTTGCATTTTAGGAGTGTTCCTGCTGTGGTCTCAATGTTTGTTTCCTACAAAAATTCGTATGTTGAAATCTTAACCCCAAAGGTGATGGTATTAGGAGGTGGAGCCTTTTGGAAGGTAATTAGGTCATGAAGGCAGAGCCCTCATGAATGGGATTCATGATTTTATTTCAAAAGTTCCTCTTTTTCTTCCTGATTCTCCCTTTTGTTGCTTATTCTCAGGGAGGCATGACCAGGTTCCTTTTTGCCTAGAGACAGAAGCAGCCCACTGGATACTGGCCCATCGTCACTGAAATTGCTACATAAAAATCATAATCAAGGACTCCTTTCTTATCGTAGTATACACAACTAAATTTCAAAGTTCACTAGCAGGGATTTCTGCCTCTTCTGTGTTTCTCCCTTTGTTATACCTATAATATGTGGCAATACCAGAAATTAGTGTATTTTATTTTATCAGTAGTTACTGATTACTGAACATAGTAACTTTTGCTTTCTTTTATTCAGTACATAAATATGCTGAATCTTGCAGACCTTCCTGAATCTTGCAAACCTTCCTTACCAAATTTAAGAAAACATTTTAATATCCAGCAAGAAACCTGAATGAATCTCTTTCCTTGAATTTTGTCAAAATATTTGGAGCAATGTGATCGTCCATGTGAGTGTTTCAACTTTTAAAAATAGGGAAGAAATAGAAATCCTAATGATGAATACTTCTTTGAATGTGTTCTTTTATTTTATTTTATTTTATTTACTTATTTGTAAGATTGTCAAACTTTATTCAGAGTCCAGGTCTAAAAAAAATTTTTTTTAAAGATTACTAACCATTGATTTGAGAGAGAGGCTATCATTCACAATCAAGTCTATTATTCACCTTTCCAAATTGTTTATAATTGATTAAAATCCTAATCTTTTTATCTCAGAGTATTACAGGGATACAAACACTTTGGTTACATATATTGCCTTTGCACTGCCTGACTCAGAGCTACAAGCACGCCCATCTCCAAGAAAGTGCACATCGCACCCGTTAGGTGTGAATTTACCCATCCCCAACTCCTCCCCCCCACCGGACACCTGATGAATGTTACTTCCATATGTGCACATAAGTGTTGATCAGTTAGTGCCAATTTAATGGTGAGTACATGTGGTGCTTGTTTTTTCATTCTTGTGATACTTCACTTTGAAGAATGGGCTTCAGCTCCTTCCAGGATAATACAAGAGGTATTAGTTCACCTTTGTTTTTAATGGCTGAGTAATACCCCATGGTATACATATACCACATTTTATTAATCCACTCATGAATTGATGGGCACTTGAGTTATTTCCACATCCTTGCACTTGTGAATTGTGCTTCTATAAATATTCGAGTGCAGATGTCTTCGTTATAGAATGTCTTTTTTTCCCTGTGGTGTGATTGCTGAATCAAGTGGTAGTTCTACATTTAGTTCTTTGAGATATTTCCATATCACTTTCCATAGAGGTTGTATTAATTTGCAGTCCCACCAGCAATATATGAGCATGACTATCTCTCCATATCCACACCAACATTTGTTGTTTTGGGACTTTTTGATAAAAGCCATTCTCACTGTAGTTAGTGATATCTCATTGTGGTTTTGATTTGCATTTCCCTGATGATTAGAGATGTTGAGCATTTTTTCATTTGTGTGTTGTTCATTAGTCTATCTTCTTTCGAAAAGTTTCTGTTCATGTCCTTTGCCCACATTTTAAAGGGGTTGTTTGATTTTTTTCTAGTGAATTTTCTTGGGTTCTATACAGATTCTAGTTATCAGCCCTTTATCAGATGTGTAGCATGCAAATATTTTCTTCCATTCTGTAGGTTGTTTGTTCGTTCTAAAGATAGTTTCCTTGGCTGTGCAGAAGCTTTTTAATTTGATCAGGTTCCATTTATTTATTTTTGTTGTTTCTGTGATTGCTTGGGGTCTTCTTCATAAATTCTTTGCCTAGGCCAATGTCTATAAGAGTTTTTCCAACATTTTTTTCTAAAATTTGTATGGTTTCATGCTTTAGGTTTAAGTATGTTATCCATTGTGAGTTAATTTTTGTGAAAGGTGAGAACTGTGGATCCTGTTTCAGTCTTCTACATGTGACTATTCAATATTCAAGTTGAATGTGTTCTTTTAAATGAGTAAACATATCTGAGCTCTATTGTCCAACTTTTCCCAGTAACATTGTATTGCTATACGTAAATCGTTTCTTGAAATAATATATAATCCTTCTTGTTAATCTATTTTAAAAAGAGAAATCAGGTGAATTACAAAGAAAGTATAATACAATAAGATAAAAAATGAGTAAATAAGGATGAAGGAAAATAAATTTTAAAAGTGTGTTGAATTGGCTGGGCGCGGTGGCTCACGCCTGTAATCCTAGCACTCTGGGAGGCCGAGGCAGTCGGTTCGTTTGAGCTCAGGAGTTCAAGACCAGCCTGAGCAAGAGTGAGACCCTGTCTCTACTATAAATAGAAAGAAATTAGCCAAACAACTAAAAATAGAAAAAATTAGCCGGGCATGGTGGCACATGCCTGTAGTCCCAGCTACTCGGGAGGCTGAGGCAGAAGGATTGCTTGAGCCCAGGAGTTTGAGGTTGCTGTGCGCTAGGCTAACGCCACGGCACTCATTCTAGTCAGGGCAACAGAGTGAGACTTTGTCTCAAAAAAAAAAAAAACAAACAAAAGTGTGTTCAATCCAGGAATTCTTTCAATAATTAAACACAATCTAGAAAATCAGACTCTGTCTAGTTGCTGGAGGAGGATTATGGATCTAATGGTTCCTGCTAGCCAGAAAACACAAATATGATATTCAAACATTGAAATAAACAATGTAATTTTGAGCAGCTTTTCCTTATATTGAATTCTGAAAGGTACATCTCATGTGGGTTCTCATAAAAGGGATATTGGGTTATGTGGTGGAATAAATCCTCATTAATAGTCTCAAAATTAACACAATAGTGAGTTGCAGCTTGACATTTATATTAAAATGTCTCAGTAGAGGCCACACTGCAAAGTTTAGTTGAATAGAAAACAATTCTAATTTTTAGGAATAAATAGCAAGTCAGAAATGACTCAGAGCATTCAAGCATTATTGTAGAAACAAGAAGAAAGTATTAGAGAAAAGTGGATACTCATTACTTCGGCGGTACACATAAATAAGGCTGTTATTTAGGTTGACGTTATATTTCAATTTATCATAAGATGAGGAGTTTATCATAAAATGAGCGATTGAAGATATATGTCCTGCAGAGAAGAGCAACTCTGGTAACACCGTGAATGAGCAGTGAATTTGTAAGTGGGCGTCGAATCTCATATAATTAAGGGTAGAGCACAGATGATGCTAACGATGTGTATAGTAAATTTTTAAATGTTATGTTTCTTAATTTATTTGAGGACTTACAAAATACTTGCAATCAGAGGAGAAGGAGGGTGATAGCCTGTACACACAGTCGATGAACACACAAAAAGTCAAGGTAGGCAGTACAATAGTCCTTCTTATCTGCAGTTTTGCTTTCTGCAGTTTCAGTTACCTGTGGTCAACCACGGTCCGAAAATATTACATGGAAAATTCCAGAAATAAGTTGTAAGTTGGTGCCTTTCTGAGCAGCCTAATGAAATCTCCTTCCCTCCCACTCTGTCCCGCCAGGGACATGAATCCCCCCTTTGTGTAGTATCCATGCCGTCTACACTGTGTGCCTGATCGTCACTTAGGAGCCACCTGGGTTATCAGATCAACTGCCAAGGGTTTGCAGTACTTGTGTTCAAGTAACCCTATTTTACTTAATAATGGCCCCAGTGCGAGAGTAATGAAAGTGGCATATTGTTATAATTGTTCCATTTTATTATTAATTATTGTTGTTAATCTCCTACTGTGCTAATTTATAAATTGAACTTTACCATAGGTATGGATGCGTAGAAAAAACATAGTATATGTAGGGGTCTGTACTATCCAAGGTTTCAGGCATCTACTGGGGGAGGGGAAGGTCTTAGAACATATCCCCCATGGATAAGAAGGGAATACTGTATGGATTTTGAATATTTGTAAATAAGTAAAAGTATTATGCAAGCAGTTTTATGTCACTATAGTTTTTATTTTTAATTATTTTGAGTACATACTAGTTGTATATCTTTATGTTTTTAACAGCTGTTTTATCATAAAAAGTAAATAGAATATATATAAAATGTAGAGAATTTTAAAAATGTAAGAGTAGTAAATAGAATTTCTGTGGCCCCTTCGAACAGAGAAATCCACTGTTAATATTTTTGGCTATGAGTGTTTTATTGGTTTTTTTACTTATTTGCATAGCACGCAATATTATAGAAACATTATTTAACAGAGCAAACAATATTTATTACTTATATTGTTAGAAATTAGTGAAAGCAAAACTTATGGCAGAGAAATCTAAATTTCCTGCAATTATTATTATTTGTTTTTTAATTATGTTTGTCTTTTTCAAGGCCTTGAAAGCATTGACTCAAACGCTCAGGTTTCTGTCTCTTTCTCAAAATCTCCAGAAGTACTATTAAAATGATTAATATTTTATAGCACTCTAGAATTCACAAAGCACTTTCTGAAATTTATGTCTTGTGCATAATCTCAATGGCACCTGTGACATTTAAATGTTACCTACAGGGTGCTTCCTGAGACAGAACTGCACAGAAGGCCTTGCAGCTTTTATGTTGCAACAGCTCTTTACCGAGAAAACAGAGGAACTTGTAATGCTACAAATAATGTAACTGCCCATGGTTTCAACTGTCTAATCTTATTTGATATAATATATGGATCCCACGGAGAATTTCACTTTAATCTAGAACACATCATACCCTTATCTAGTTTTTCACCAATAGTTTCCAGCCGATGGTTTTTACAATTTTTGTCCCTCCAAGGTCAGGGGAGAAGTTATGTTTCACAGGACATTCTTATACACAATCAAGGATGGTAGGATTTTCTTTTTACCAAACAAAAGAACTAGTTAGTAGTAACACAGAAACTAAGATGGACACCTCTAGGTAAATTATCATCACTCTATTGTGAAGACCAGTGACACTATCTGGTGAATGAGCCCAGCTGCACATGGTTTGTGGAAGCGGTCCAGCGGCAGGGGCTGCACCTAAACTCAGGGTCTCATGGGGCTGCAGAACCACAGGTCCTGGGCAGCGAGCACTTACCAACATCCTCCTCAAGTATTGGCACGAAAATTCAGTCTTCTTGGGCCTTGACCCCAAACATTTATCCCTCTCATGAGTCCGTGCTTATGCTTGTGAACAAAGGGAAAGCCACAGGAGAACGGAGTCCCTCTCTGAGAACAGCGCCCAAAGGGACCCGGCTGAGTCCTACCCACGTGTATCTCTCTGCAGGACTGTGAGAGATCAGAGACCCCTCGCTGATGCCCCTGCTGTCTGTGACTTCCAACCTGCACCACCTCATTCCCCAAGCAGTCTGAAAGCACTTACACAAGACCTTATGTATAGACGAATCCAAGAAAAAAAATGTTTAAATGGGTTATAATGAAGAAGGTGAAGGATAAGAAGGAAAAACAAAATATA
The DNA here is from genome assembly GCF_000956105.1 of Propithecus coquereli. Classification (NCBI taxonomy): domain Eukaryota; kingdom Metazoa; phylum Chordata; class Mammalia; order Primates; family Indriidae; genus Propithecus; species Propithecus coquereli. The sequence continues at coordinate 1,771,227 of NW_012145745.1, forward strand.
AGAAATTGAGACACTAAACTCACCTGCCATAAATTTCAGCATTAAATGAATACATACATGTATGGAGATCTTCAAACAGTCATTTCTCTTGTGTAGCAAACATTTAAAATAATATTATTGCCATTCATGGATGCCAACTAAGCAGCAGACACCGTGTTAAGAACATACATTGTCTGTAATCATCATGATAACTGTATTTGGTAGACATTGTTATACTTATCCTCATTTTATAGAAAACTGAGGCTGGTGAGTTTAAGAAACTTTTTCCATTTGCAGTGGCTAAGTCAGGAATGAAACTCGAGTCTATGACTCCAAAGCACCAGCAAGCTCTAGTATATTATAGTGACTTAAAATGATGTCTGCATTTTCTAGGGAAAAAAATGTTTTAATATTGCAGCTGCTTAGAGAAAACCAAGAACTTTTCTGGCTGATAAAATATTCATTGGTATTATTTGCATAGAAAAATCTATGCAAAGTTGGGGGAATGATATTTGAGTATCCTTTAGAGTATAACTGATTAGAAGATGACATATTTTATTTTAAATGCTACTTGAGCCAGTTGAGGAGAGACATGTTGCAATAGTGATAATCATAGCAGATAATTCCAGTTTATGCATAATTCTTATAAAATCCAGACAATCATTTAAAAATGTGAACCATCTTATAAAATTACTAGGAAATTACTACTAATTCAATGTGGAGTTCTCTTTAGTGCCAAACTACAGATGGGCAACAAGCTTCTTTTCTCTGTCATGTCAAAACCCACCAGTTAGGAAAATCAAAAGAAAAATGAAAGCTAATCCGCGGGAAACAGATTTTTCTGCAATTATTTTCGTATTTACTAGTAGTGGGAAAAACTGCAGAGTTAGAATTTAGGTACTTTACTGGGATTTTATGACTTTTTCAATTTTTTTCCTTCCTGAAATATGTCAAGCAGTAGTCAAATTTTCTCGTCTTTTCTCTCTTGAGTTAAAAAGAATTAGGTCTAGAGATTTCCATGAATTCTCAAATGAGACACCCTGCTTTAGAAATAATTTTCCTTCTTTATTCAGTACCATTACTCTAAATTATTTCCTCTACACCCAGTCTTGGAATTTTTATTGATATTGCTTATATGTGTGAAAATGAGGGAAATACATACATTTAGTTTTGCTTAATACTATGTCTGTAGTAACAAATACGTTTATGATCAATAGTTTAAAATCATAATGGTAACTATTTGTCTTTTACTGTATGCTCTTCTTTCTTGCTCTTCCCTGTGTATTTTTTTAAGGTTTTATCATTTTGTATGTTTGCTTCTAATGGGGAAGTGTTATTTAAGAGATGAGAAGTGACTTCTTAACTTAAACTCGCTCACTTCTAACAATGCTAAGTGATAAATGTCTTCAGAACCAGAAGCTGTTATAATGCTCCATAACGTTTAAGGCCTTAGTGGTTGTTATGGGCTCTGAGGGATATTAAAATAAAGAGGTAATAACACAAATCAATTATTATTACCAAAATACACACACTAGATGATCAAGACCAAGAGGCACCAGCTTTCTATGTGAAGGA
>NW_012145745.1:1774105-1775973 GCF_000956105.1 Propithecus coquereli
AATAATAATATTGATTTTAACAGAATAATAAGAGATAAGACAGCTTTAGATTTTCTGCCAAAATTTGAAAATCCAATATTTAATTTGTGCTCCTTAAAATTTCTGGGATGGTATAAGTTAGATCATCATATTAATATTATGACCTTATATTTTCAATTTGAAATGGCACATGTCTGAAATTTTGTGGAATTGTTTTTGACAATCAAAAAAAATCAGTGAACTGCTAGTGATATTACCTTTTCTATCAATTTCAGTCATTTAGCTATCAGATCAATAGGTTTCACAATATAACTAACGATAAAGTAAGTTTTTAATTTGACCTTTCTACTTGATAAGCATTTTGGCCTTTCAGAAGACCTTCTTCTTAATGATCCATTTTTGAAAAATAACTGCATTGGCTCCCTCTCTAAATGAGTTAAGAATACCAACGTTTTGCTTTTTTAGCTTACCAATGAAATTATATTTAAATGTTCAGAATGGTATCAGAATCTTCTGTTATTATCATTATCTATAATCCCTAGTCTCCCTCATTCTTGCCAGCTTTTTGCTCTACATTTATGATACTTTATTCATCTTTCTGTGTTGTTACAAACCTGGGAGATGTTTTATTTTGAAAATGTGTTGTCGTCCATCTTCATAATTTTTTCTTAATAAGTGAAAGATTTATCTAAAATTCATGTGGTGATTATAATTTGTATTCTCGGCTGTTTTGTTGTCATTGTTTTTTTGTTTTATATCTGACTTTGCCAAAAATTACCCTTTGGAAAAGTGACATATCTAATTAAATATCTTTACTTTTAGAAACTCATTGATTTGATCCCTTTATCGTTATATAAAGACCATCTTTGTCTTTTTTTTATTTTTGTTGATTGAAAGGCTGTTTCATGTGATAAAAGGATAGCTATGATTGCTCATTTTTGGTTTCCATTTGTGTGAAATATTTTTTTTCCATTCCTTTATTTTGAGTCTGTGATACTCTTTATGTGTTAAATGGGTTTCTGGGAGACAGCAGATATTTGGGGTTTTATAAATCCACTCTGTCACTCTATATCTTTTAAGTGAGCATTTAGATCACTTATATTCACTGTTAATATTGATAAGTGAGATATTATTTCAGTCAACATATTGATCATTACCTAGTTGCTTTGTATTCTCCCCTGTGATATTGTTTTATAAGGGCTGTGAATTTTCACTTTAGAGGGTTTTTACACCAGTAAATATTGACCATTCTTTTCGGTGTCTAGATCACTTTTGAGCATTTCTTGTAGGGTAAGTCTAGTGGTCACAAATTCCCAAAATCCTACTCATGACTACCATTACCTTTCCTTGTTATTATTGGTTTACACCATAAATTGATTTTAATTTTGACTAATGTATTAATTTACTCTTTTCTTAATTAGAACAAAAATTCCAAGAAGGCAGGGGCTTAATCTGCTTTGATTACTGATAAATCCATACCACCAAAAATAGATTATACAATTAATTTTAATAAATTTATTGATGCAAAAGGAATGAATAAATGAGTCACATGTAGAGTGTGTTTATCAACCATGATTTTTAATGTAGTATAAAAATTATTCATAAAACATTTAAACATCAATATTATGATAAAAATAGCATTAAGGGCAGGGTTATTTAGTTCAATACATACCCTTACAGGTATACTCAAGCACAACAAAAAGACCTTACAAATAGAAGTCAGTTTATTAAATCAGCAGTCTGTGGGTTTAGCTGCTTGCCTTGTCTGGCATTTTCTACTCTGAGCATGTAAAGCTTCATTGTATTACTTAGGTAGTGTCTTATATAGTCGATAGCACAGTTCCTGAAAGATAAGTTAATTCATCTTTTATGAAAACAATAAAGGTTTC
>NW_012145745.1:1776903-1779465 GCF_000956105.1 Propithecus coquereli
AATGCATTGTAAAGCACAGTCAAAGCTATGGACTGAAGATACAAATTTGGAAAACATCAGTTTGTTGGTGGTAACTGAAACGAGGAGAGTGACAAAGGAGTATGTGCTTTCTAGTGAATCATATGAGACACCAGAAATGAAAGCAGGAACAATGGCAGATGTGCTCTTAAGAGATACAGAGGTATGAAAATAATCAGAAAAATATGTTAGTATGGAAACTAAAGAAATAAATACTATAAGAAGGGTGCAGTGTGCAATGCTATCACATGGCACAGAGAGTCACAGTGTAATGAGGACTGAAAGTACCATTTGGATCTGGGAATTGGAAGGGTTTTGGTGACCTTAATGAGGAGGATATCCATAAGATCAAATTGTAAGACATACTAAAGTGGAGAAGTTAGGGAAGTGGACACAAAGCATACAGACTGACAATTTAACAATATGAGTGGCAAGAACAAAATAAATGATATAAAATGGCCTAAATTATCAAAATATTAATATCACAATCAGCATCAAATGATGATATGAAAGAGTTATTTGAGGAATAGAAGATTTTGACCAAGAACCTGTGAAAGTTGATGAATGAAGACACAAAAGTGTTTTCATATGACACAGCAACAAGTCTGCCTAATCTTGATAAGGCTTCCTTACCAGAGTTGAACACACCAGAGAATAGACTAGAAAAAACAATTTATAATGTTAATTTAGAGTTGGGTTTTCATGAATAACTATAGAAAAATAAAACTAAAGTTGCTGGTGAGAAAGTAGTTTAGATGATCAATCAAATGCTACTACTAATTGAAATGATAGCAAATACATAACTCATGTAGCATTTACAATGTGCAGAGTACTCGTAAAACCTTCTTGAGATAGCTACTGTTCTTATCTTCACATAATAAACAAGAAAACCAAGGCACAGAGAAGGGAAATAACCTGTCCAAGGACAAATAGCTAACAAGTTAAAAAGCCCAAATCCAGAGTCTGTGCTCTTAAACATCAGCAGATGAATGCCTTCATCATGGGTATAAACAGTTTAACTTTGACTAGTTTAAGCAGAAAAGGAATTGATTATATTCAAGAGTGAGCCACAGTGCTAGGCTTGGAAGCTGTGAAGAAGAGGAAAGCACACAGGATCACCTGGCAAAATTGTGCAGATGAAGTACACAGCTGCCTTTGAACAGCATAAAACTTCAGCTTGCACAGAAAACATCACAGTGCAGGCCAATGCTGGGGATTAGTTGCTATCAGTAGAACCTCAGTTACTACCACAGTGAAACTGGATGTGGTTCATGATACCCTTCCCAGAAGTGGATCTAAGTGATGCCGACTTTCTTATCACTAATTTGCAATTTGGCACGATGTGTCTGTCTGGCACAGGTTAGGACACTCGCCCACGCGCTAGAGCCTGGGAAAGCAGGTATTTGGCTTCTAGGAGTGTGACCATAGAAGCATGTTCATGTTCAACATGAACATGTTCAAGGGGCTCAGTAGCGAGGAAGAAAGGAAGGGAGGGGGGAGGGAGGGGAAGCAAAAAGAGAGAAAGAAAGAAAAGAAAAAAAGAAAAGAAAAGAAAAAGAAGAGAAAAGGAAAGAAGAAAAGAGTCATCTGTGTAGGTGGTCCTGGCTGGGTAGATGGAAAAGAAGCTGGGGGCAAGTAACAGTCCCAAAGTACATGGGGAGCTCAAAAGAGTTTTCATGAGGTTAAAGAGCAGGTAGAGTGGGCGAGACATTGTGGGAGAACAAGGAGAAAAAGCACCACCAATGAGAGTGAAATATTTGAGCTTCAGATGTGTAAGGTGGAGTTGGTCCAGGTGACGACTAGACAGACCCCGGTTTGGCAATGGAGGTGTTTGCCAAAGCTAATGGAGGTAAGGTCATCATGTTAAAGAACACTGCCTATTTTAATACTAGTTTGTTAGTTGAGTTGCCTCCATAAACTTTGAAATCTCTCAACTTTTTGATGACATTTCAGAATGTAAAGAAGACACTGTGCTTGTTCTCTAAGCCTTCACTGAATGAAGGGCCCTGACTTTTAGGTGAGTAAATGTCAACAATGAGGAAAGGTAGGGAGTGCTAGAGTCCCATGGCAGGAGCCTCAAACAGGAATGAGAGCTTACTCAGCAAAGCAATGGAAGCACTTTGTCTGAAGGGGAAGGACTGCAGCTATGGCAGTTGTGTGTTCAGTTGACTGGCTTTAATTATCTTGTAATTCTGTCTCAGCTCTTCATGCAATATATAACCTGGTTTCAAAACAGTGTTGAAGGCCGTTGTATGACTGCACTGCCAGGCTTCTCAGCATTGTTCAGTCTTTATTTCTCTTTCTCTCTCACTATTTAATTTATGTATTCATTCAGCAGATAAATGAGATAGATGGTGATAGATGGATGGATAGACTGATGGATGGACAGATGCTAGACATTGGTATACCACCATGGACAAATACATTGGGATACATTATGCAAAACAAAATTATAGTGCTATGAGAAGCAGTAAAAGAGAGGCATAATTTAGATTAGAGGTTCAGGGATGACCTCCCTGAGGAGCAACAGTTCTGAGATTAAGG
>NW_012145745.1:1781022-1785206 GCF_000956105.1 Propithecus coquereli
GTTGGAATTTTTGTTTGCAAAAACAAAAACCCAGTGACAAGCAGATTTGGAATGTATTTAATATCATAAGAATAAAGGAACATCTCAGGAAAAGGACAGAAATATATCTGTGTGTTAGTCAGTTTTATACTGCTGTAAAGGAATACCCGAGGCTGGGTAATTTATTAAAAAAAAGAGGTTTATTTGACTCACAGTTCTGCAGACTGTACAAGAAGCATTGCACCAGCACCTGCTTCTGGTGAGGGCTTCAGGGAAATTCCGGTCAAGGCGGAAGGCAAAGGGGAGAGTTGTGTCACATGGTGACACAAGGAGCAAGAGGGGGAGGAGGTGGTGCCAGGCTCTTTTAAACAACTAACTGTCATGTGAACTAACAAAGTGAGAATTCACTCATTATTTAGGAGACAGCACCAGTCACTCATGAGTGGTCTACCCCCATGACACAAACACCTCCCACCAGGCCCCACCTCCAAAACTGGGGATCAAAGTTCAACATGAGATTTGGAGGGACCAAACATCCAAACTATTAATATATCACTCTGGACAATCGGGAAGAAAAACCCAGAAAAAAACTAAAAGCAAGGACTATAAATGCCTTCTGAGTCCTTCTATTTCTTTATCTCTGCATCTACCTAGGTATATACATTTACATATCAACACATCTGCACACAGAGAAAGACTCTTCATGGTTCTCAGGCCAAGGTACCAGGAAACGAATTAATACAGCTATGTCAGGTGGCCATTAACTGTGGCCAGGGGAACCATGTAATAAAAAATACTAATGATGCTCTTTCAACATTCATTGTAGATAGAAGGAAAAAGAGAAAATCCTACGGAAGTTTTGTGGGAAAACTATACAATAGGTTTCCATTACACCATTTGGTACAAACATGAAGTGAATTAACATTTGTCGAACACAATATTCGCTAAGAACTACGTAGATAATCTCCATTAATACTCATTATAACACACTAAGTACGTACAGTTCTCCCTACTTTATAGATAAAGAAACTAAGCTAAAGAAAATTGAAGGACAAGCCCAAGATCACACACCTATAAATTTAATTGAACCAAATTAAGATATAATATTGTATTTCTATTTTGCTAAACAGTGTTCTAAGATTTGAGGATACAAAGGCCAAAGAGACAGTCTGTGATCTTGGAGAGAGCTCAGAGGCAATTGGAAAAGAGAAGAGGAAAAGATAATTATACTAGTTAAGCTTTATATTTGAAAGAAACTTATGATTTCCCAGGGGTTCGTGTGGAGTGCCTGACCCATTGTGACCCAGTCCGTCAGGAAAAAAATATATTTTGTGAATGTAATACTTGAATTTAAAAGATGAATCAAAATTAACCAGATGAAAAAGAAAGGTAAATGAACTCAAGCAGAAAGAACAGATATGTAAACATTTGGTAATTTCACACAATGTAGCTAGAATATTGGGGAACCATAGGAAATCTGGAATAGATAGAATTTAGGAAAAAGGGGGCAGAGAATGGTCAGCAGTGAAAATCAAGAGAGAAGTAGAGGCTTGATCATAAATAACATTGGACTTAGTTGTCACAAAGAGGCAATGAGAAGTCCTTGAAAGACTTTTAAAAGGGAATTGCACTTACTAGAATTGAATTTTTTAAAAAATATCATTCTGGCAAATATAAATAATTAATGGATTAGCAGTTGGCAAGACCAAAGGTTAGAAACTAAATAAGATTCAATGGCAGAAAACTCCGGAACGAGTAATAAAGTTCTGTTTGAAAGAAGGTAAGACAGCTGGTGAAGCTAAGACTGTAGTCATGGTGTGGCTCCTTTATTTACACAGCACCACTCTTCCATTGTTGGAAAAGGGAGATTGAATTCAATTTGGAAAATTAAAAAATTTCACACACCACCACTGAAAGCAAAAGTATATCCATTAACATTATTTCTATAATTTGTTTTAAACTATTAATACTTCATTATCTTGGATAGTCATCAAAATGTGTATATTCATTAATTAAGCTACATTCATTCATTTCATTAGTGGAATCTGTGGTTTTCTAATTAGCTTAATGGCTGTTAAAAGTGAGCTGTCTTTGGTGATAGTAGAGATATCCAACCATGTGGACTGGATAAAACATTTTAGAGAAGACACCTCACCTTAGCTTGGAAATGGATAACATTCTAGAAAGCTTATTGCAGGTATCCTTAGGAATAATACTTGTGATTTAAATCTAAAATGATACTGTATCCAGAAGACTGCTTGATATCAACCTACGTTATCATAGAATCCTATAAAATGTTGTTTATGTCATCTGTAAATTGCTCTCGCATGCAAGCTGTATTTAGAGCATGTCAGAAACCTGGAACATAAAAGAGCTTACAGAAGAACTGTATAAATGATTTTATAAATAAGAGGAAGGAGGAGGAGGAGAAAATAATTGGAATCTGTGCAAATTTTGTCCACTAAGATTTGATTTTGCTATGGAGGAAGTGACTAATCCACATTTGATTCTAACTATTTTTGGCTATCATTAACTAAAACAAACTGAAGGGTTAGGCATGACTGTGGTGTTCTTTTACCTATTGGCTCTATGATCTTTTCCGTGAAGTTCCTCCCCATTGGTTGCGTCTTGGAGAGCTGAGTCCTGCAAATACATTTCCAACTGTTTGCTATAAGTCTTGGTCAGTAAGAAGCACTTGAGGGAAGAAGGCTGAGAGGGTAATCCCACAACAAAGCATTGAGTGCAGGTGAGAGAAGCCCCTGCATCCTTAAAAGGCTATGCAGTGTCTATCCTCTGGAGACAGGGAACAGTAGTGGGAGAAAACACTGAAAGGGGCTTTCTGAAATCCTGGAGCACGACCAAGGCCTGGTAGTGGCTGTTAACAGTAACAGACAAGGTGGGTAAAATTACCATAAATGGTAGGAGGGGCAGATTGACAACCAGGGTGTTTTGTTCTGTGTCTGGGATCTCTGATAGTGACTAAGTGATCAGGGTGCCTCTAGGAATTAAATAGTAGGGCAGCCTACAGTGTTATTAGTGAATTTATAGAACTGAAAAAACACTAGGTTTGGTGAGTGAAAATAGAACTTGAATGGCCACAATGGAAAGTCAAGACCTGTCACTATCTTTACTTTTGTGCATTTTGAGGCAGTTTAAACCATTAATTTTGATATCACACAGCCCTCATTTTACACAATTAAACTGGGGAGCACCAATTCCCATTTTACTAAAAGGTTTTACTGTTGTTTGTGTGCTTATTCCTCACCTTTCTCTCCCCACTAGAATGCACAGTCCATATGAACAGAAAAATTATGCTATCCTGTTTACCATGGAAATCCAGAATTTACAACGGTACAAGTAAACACATACAATGAAGGACTTAGTTCCTGGTTCTGCTTCAAACGTTTATTATTTAGTGTGTTTTTATGAATAATTGGGAAAGAGGAAGCAGGTTAGGCATCATGTTAGCATCAGACATCTTAACCCACAAGTCACCCAAAATAGCTGTGTTTCAGTAAGTGAATGAGAAGGTAAGTTTTATTCATGTTCAGTTACAACAAATCACCCTTTACTTGGTATATACCTATAATCCCATTCAGGTTGACATAAATCTCTCCCTATCATTCTAGGAATAATATAGAATTTTGGAAAAATGTATCCAGTCCATGATCCTGACAATAAGCCAATTATGTCATTTGTTTAAACATAATTAAAATGCATTTCCTACTTCTGAGAAAATACTGAGGCATTTTATTAGATATATATGTGCATGTGCATATTTATAAAAATATGTAGTATATATATAATTTATGTATATATTTTTGCTATATAGGGCACTTTGGTGGGAGGGTTATTATATGGTATGAGGTGATTTAAGATGTGGACAGTTAACAGTATGATAGGAGTAAATGCCTTTTTCTTCATTTTTTTGTTTAAAGATCATATTGATATTGTGAACCTAAAATGTTCCTTTTTCTTACTGTTTTGTACTATAATTAATGGTAAAATCTTTCAAAAAGATATATTTTGTGACAAAAAATATGTGTCTTACGAAGTCATAACCATTAGACTTTAATCTTACCAAAATTATAACTTTGAGGAAAGTGAGAGGATACTTCTTTATTATGTATTTCTTCTCATGGGTATTTCTCATGAAAGATAAAAATCTCATGATAATCTCGATAGTACATGTGGATGGAATTAAT
>NW_012145745.1:1785285-1786109 GCF_000956105.1 Propithecus coquereli
CATAATTGAAAGCTCCTGGGGATCACTTAGTACATCAAAGCTCAGCACAAATGTACTCTGAGCAGTAGAAATCTGGAGAGTGGTTCACTTCAGGAGTAGATTTGAAAGACTGTGATTTTGGGCTGTTTGGAAGAAAATGACTACAGCTTTTATTTGATGTTTAAAATTATTTTCTTCCAACCTTATTGTCTATGTGACTTTAATCTTGCTTCCACACTTTCCCAAAGTAATTTCCTAGTACTTTTTGAAAGGCAGTAAGGGATTGTTATCTTTTTTCTTATTCCAGATGAAATAATCCTTTGTGCATTCACATTTCAAATTATTAAATTATAAAGCAAATGAATTAAACACATTTTTTTGTGCACTAATCTAGATGGATGGAGAGAATAATAGTTAAAATTCCTGAATACCTGGTTAAAGTGAAGAGAGTTGCTACTAATTAGAGAAATGACCCACAATACAAAAGCCAAGAACAGCAAGGACATATTTTACAATTTCTACATTGCCTTAACAGTGAAATGATAAAATATTTTTTTGATATCCACTAAATCGATTTATTATTATAGTCTTCATCTGCTTATTGAATACATATTTTTTGAATGCCTAATAAGGTCTAAACACTTCCTTTATACAATTTGAAAGTAGAATACCATGAAAACTGTGACTCACTATTTTGAATCACATTTTTCCAGCTCATATTTTTAATGTAAACACACCATGTCAATCCAAGCTAATCATCCATTGGTTATTTTATTAAGGTATGTTGTAACACAGACCATAAAATATTATTACATTTTCTTCTAAAGAAACTTTAATCCTATTTG
>NW_012145745.1:1792901-1795046 GCF_000956105.1 Propithecus coquereli
CTAACTTTATTTTTACCTCATATTTCAATACATCACAAGAGGTAGGACAACTCTTATTTTTTATGAAAATCACATTTAGAGTTAGTAAAACTAGTAATTTACATGAATTTTATATAAAACACTTAAAAATAAGTCTGTTTTTTATGCTTGGATGAATATGCTATTTCTATCATCATTTTTAACATGGAAGTCTCATAAATTTAACACATGCCTCAAATAGATTAGATACAGGTTGTTTGATATTCATTAAACACTTGTGATCTGTGACCCTTTTGAGTGTGCCTCCCTCTAATAGTTATAAAAATAAATATTATTAATCATTAATGATAGCTGAGTTCTTCTGCTAGTTTCTTTTTACCAAAGTAATACATATTAGTTGTGAAAAATTCGGGAAACCTCAGAAACTCTCTTACTGAGTTCTGCTTAACTGATTACTAAGATTAACTAAGTCTCTCCATTGCCTCTATGAAATGCTGAACACTTAAGGCTAGTAGACTCCACACCATTTGAATTGTTTGCTTACCAGAATTTGCTGTGTCATGCTCAAACCTCTGTGTGCCAGTGTTACTTAGTACTGCCATTATGCAATTTAAATCAGTATTAAACAAACAATGATACATGGTTGTAAGAACAGAATTACTTTCATAAAAATTAAATTGAATACTATGAAAATAATAAATAATAGAAGTTTGCTTGAAAATAAATTGCTGATAAGCCAAGTGTGAGTGAAATAACCATAAAATATCAGCATAAAAATTATAAAAATTTCTATAGATTCTCAACTCATATTGCTATACAGGTGTCTATAAGTACATGCTATACATAAGAGAAAGCAAAAGTTGAAATTGTAAACATAAAACAAATTTGGAAATATCAAATCAGTTTGTGGTGGTTAATTTTGCAATATCTTATTTGATTTTGTTTTTTGTTTCCCCTGGTGACAACCAACCTGCAAAAATATGACAGACTTAGTCTTAATGAAAACAATAGAAAATTTTCTTTAATCTTGACCAACAATAACATATTGAAACACTAGTCTTACTGTTTACCAAAATAGTCATAAAGAACTTTTGACATATAAAAGTTATTACTTTGATGTTATAATAATAATACTTAATCAGATCATGAATGTCAATGTTACTGAGAGTTGCAAAATTGATTATCTTGTTTTCATTATGTTAATTTCTCCATCTGACCATGAGAAATGACACTCCTATTAAGATGGCCAACCTCCATAACATATGTGTCGCCTGTGCTAAATTATACTTAGGACTCCAAATATGGCATTTTCCAAAAATACAATATTAGAAGGATAGAATCATGATGCTTTTGCCAGAGTATACAGGTCTTCCAATGTCATATTGATGAAGTAAATTAGAATTGTAAAATATCCTATGGTCAGCAATGCCATAGTGTCAATGAGTACCAAAATATATGTCAAGCCAGAAGAAATAAACTTTATTTAAGCTACCTCCACGCCAAACCATTTATTTAATACACATTCATTGAATGAAGGGTATCCACCGGGTGATGACTCAGTTAATGTAATATCATCCTTCTACTTCCTCATGCACCATAATTCATACCAGTCACTTCTGCACAGTGAATTTGAGGGGTATAGTTCCCTTTCAGGTACATTCTGAATGGTAAGTACACCACCATGAAACTGGTAATAAAATATTTAATGGGGCATGGTAAATTGCTGCCCTCAAGAAGTTATGTGTATACCGGGTAAAAATGCAACTCGGATTCTTGCAGGTATAAATAAGAGTGTTTTACTATGAATACCAAGAGCACTTAAAAATGTATTCTCTCAGCAATTTTCAAGTAGAAAATATATTGTGCTTAACTATAGTCACCATGATGTATAATAGATATCTTGAATGTATTCTTCCTATCTAAACTGAAATTTTGTATCCTTAAATATATGTAATTTTTATTTGTCAATTAAAAAAACAGTACAAAAAAGAAATCAGGAAAAAGCAAGTAACATGATGAAAATAGGGTTCAGCTATGAAATCTACAGATTTATCAACATTTGTTTGCATATAAAGAAAACTTCCATAAGATTCATGTATAACCACTAATGAATTTACCATTCTGAATTATTCCTCTTTTTGCTGCATTTTGGGGGGTGGTTGGGGG
>NW_012145745.1:1795096-1795796 GCF_000956105.1 Propithecus coquereli
GTATGAGTTCTTCTGTTCCTCTTCTGATGACAAGTAGTGTTCCCATTCCACTTTGGTCTTCCCTGCAGGTCACTTTCTGTGTCAGGACAATGATTGCTCAGTCTATACTCACTGCATGTGTCCCAATGTCATATTTTAAATAAAAGAAATGCCAATTGTGTTGCTAAAGAAACTACATCTCCCCGATATGCTGTGAAAAAGCCTACCCCAACTCCCAGGTACCATGGAATGATGTTTCTCTCAGATGTTCGATGTCCTAATGTAAACAATTCATGGATTCCATGAATTGGTGCCTTTTATATTCTTTGTCACACAGCAGTAAAAGAGGAGTTTATTATGTTTCACTCTGTATGGTATAGGAAGAAACTTCCTAATGGGTTCTAAGCTGAAATCAGATCCTTCACTGGGCATAAATAATAGAATCTAACCCTTTATGTGCAATACTATTAAACAACTTCCTTCTGGCTATAGGAGTCATTTCTGTTTAATCATGTTGCCCTCACTATTTATTATTTTTTGCTACACGCACAATCTTCATCATCAAAGCTGCATGCTTATCTCATGATAAGACATTAAAGCAGATAAGTCATTCACTGAGGAGTTACATTGTCAATTACCAGACATTTATCTCTTCATAATTCTCAACTTTCTGACCCCCTTTTACTGAAGATACTTCATAGTATTTCTTTAATCACTGTGC
>NW_012145745.1:1799019-1799674 GCF_000956105.1 Propithecus coquereli
AAATCCAATTACTGTACACAAAATGTTTATGAGACTTAGGAATAGAAATTTATAAGTCTCAGATTTGTTATTTAAATGGCTAAAAATAAAGACCAGAAGGAGACATTGTGACACTGTAAATATGGCTTATTTTTTCAACAGATAGATTCACTTACCATTTTATTAGTAACATCATTATTAAAAATTATACAACACAATGTGCACAGAGCAGTATTTTCATATCCTAGATTCTAATTCCTAAGTTCTAGATAACTGTTTTCTACTCTCTTATGGAAACTATGAATTACTCAATCCACTATTCCCTACTGATGTCAAAAATGGCCTCAGAAAACCAATATAAAATGATCTGAATTGGTGTGGAAGACAAAACTTACGTGTTGACCTGGCATACATCTTCTGGAATTTGGGATCCTTAGGGTCTACATTTCTGGATGTTATGAATAAAGGAGGGATGGCAAGAATAAACTAAAAATCAAAGGCATTCTTTTCCTTTTCTGTATAAAACTTATTCCCATTCTTCCTTTGAAAGGTAAGGAAAGCCCAATAGTGTTGGTATTTGGCCACTTTAGCCCTTAACTTTAGTATTCAGAAAGTACCTACAAGGGAACTGTACCCCCCAAATTCACTGTATGAGAGTGGCTGGTATGAATTTGTG
>NW_012145745.1:1810564-1811464 GCF_000956105.1 Propithecus coquereli
TCATTAACTATTTCCTCTATGTTTTCTTTTAGTCATTGTACAGTTTTGGTTCTTACTTTTAAGTCTTTAATCCATTTTGAGTTGGTTTTTCTATATGGTGAGAGATACAGATCTAGTTTCATTCTTCTGCATGTGGATTTCCAGTATTCCCAGCACCATCTATTGAAGTGGGTGTTCTTTCCCCAATGTGAGTTGTTGGTGTTTTTGTTGAAAATTCTCTGGCTGTAAATATGCATGTTTATTTCTGGGTTCTATATTCTGTTCCATTGATCTGTGTGTCTATCTATGTGTTACATGCCTAGTACCATGCTATTTTGGTTTTTATAACTTTGTAGTTTATTTTAAAGTCAAGTAGTATGATGCCTCCAGCTTTGTTCTTTTTGTTCAACACTGCTTTGGCTGTATAGTTCACCTATTTTTGAGTAGGTCTTCGCATTTATTGAAAAATTTGAAAAGGCATACAAAGTTACTACGGGAAGCAGTTTTGCTAAATGCCACAAGGAAACTGTTGTGTCATTTGCTTTACATGATGCTCTGTCTTCTAGTTTCAAGTCAACCAGGAGCTTCTGCCAAGATCCAGGAAACTACTATGGAAAGGCCATCAAAGTGGGCTCGATTTTCAATCAGATAGAATCAGAAAGGCATCTTCACTTACATCTTTGATTATTGGTTCTGATATATTTACTTATATTCAAGTTTTCTTGTTCCTTTTCAATCGTATCTCAGATTTCTAAGTCTAAATTTCTATATATACTCACTTCTCTCAAATTTTTCATCTTTATTTTTGTTTTTAGATTCTGGAAATGCTTTTGAAGTCTCTTATCTAAATCTAAATATGAATTTCATCAGTGTAAATCTGCTTTTTATTCTTTCTAGTGAACATTTTATTTGACAATTATT
>NW_012145745.1:1811514-1812938 GCF_000956105.1 Propithecus coquereli
TCTTTAGTAATATACATTTTAATATTATGATGTAGGTATTTTATAAGTTTGTCTAATTCAAACTCTATTTTTTATAAGCCAGTAGTACAAATTGCTAAGAGTTAGGGAAATTTTAAGATTAAACTTTGATTACATACATATCCCTCATTCTTAGGACATAACCAAATAGTTTTAAATTTAATTATTGTCACCCAGAAACGTTAACAAAAGACCATGAGATTTATGGAGGAAAACGGAAAAGCTTGTTTTTCTTTAAAAAAATAATCTGCAGATTGGGAGGCACAGTTTCCAGTGCAAGTGAAAGTATGCTCTCCAAAGAACAAAGGTAGAATCTAGCTTAAACAGGAAAAGCTCTCTCCATGGTTCTCAATCAGGTCTATTTATGCAAATGAAGGATTTAAACTTATTCGTTTGTGATTGGTCAAAATAGTTGAGCCCTGATTGGATGGTTTTCAAGTCTCTGTCTTATATTTTGAATGGCCAGTGGGTGGATGGGCATTTAGGCCACAGTTTTATCTTGACACCAACAACAGGAGTTGGTTTAGCTTGATTGTGGAAAGGGGGGTCCTGTGACACTTTTGGCTGAGAGTACCTGACTGCTCCCTCACCCCGCCATGGCTGCCTGTTCTATTTTAACTTTGAGCACTGTAGTTTGCCACAGGGAGTCCATTTTGTCTGTCCACCAGGGGCGTACTTTAACACCCTTGTTTTCAGAGCGTTGCTGCCACAGCAAGAGTTATGTCACTGAGTTTGACTGAGGAGCTCCTAACCCAAGTGTAATGAGTAAGGATGAGCCGTAAGATTTTCCATCCAAACAAGTAGTCAACCGATACGTTAATAAATAAAACTTTTACTTGTAAACCTTCATCTGTGAGTTCTTTTCAGCTTCAGAAAATTTTTCCCTGCCTGCCTTATACTTTAATGTATTTCTGTTTCCATGGTTAAAAAATATAGATTTATCACCATTGGCCTTTAATTCTTATAATTATTCGTTACACAAAAAGTTATGTATATATTTTTATAGTTCTCATTCTCATTTTAACACCAATTTTCTACTAGACAGAGAATTATTTTTCTGAGTTCTCTTACAGTGATTTCGTATGTGTCACTGAGCATTTTCCCAGGGGCTTTCTTTGTTGAAAATTTGTATTTTCAAATGCTTGATAGAATTTCAAATGATTATTACTAAAGTCTTTTTCACTGAAAGTTGTACAAATATTATAAGATTCTTTTTAGGAATTTACTTTATGAAAGGAAAGATCTAAAGCTAACTTTCTTTTAATGTTTTATGGGCAATCATTTAAAAATGTATTTAAAAGTATTTATTATCTCTTTTCCTCATTTTGATCACTATTTTCTAGCATGTTCCCACATCTTTCACAACTCCAGGCAATTTCTATCCACATCACCTCACATCAATGGCA
>NW_012145745.1:1815612-1816872 GCF_000956105.1 Propithecus coquereli
AATTTTCTTCTGAGTCATTATCATTTCACTTCTCTTTGCCTAGGTTTCATAATGCTTTCTTGACATTTTCTATTAAGTCTTGTTAAAACTTGGTTTGTTGATATTTGTTCATGCTGTAAGGATGGCTGACACATCTTATATTAAAGTTCTTCCCCTAGATCTTACCGCAAAGAAAGGAAATGATCCATACCAAGTGTTGGGGAATGGTAAGGATGTGGGTTTTGAATTTCCTCTCCACAGTAGTTTCCTGGATGCTGGCAGAAGCCCCTACTTGAGTTGAACTAGAAGACAGAGCATTGCACAAAGCATATAGCACCACAGTTCCCTCATTGTGGCATACAGCACATTCTGGTTTCCTTAGTAACTCTATGTGCCTTTTCAAATTTTAAATAAAAGCAAAGACCTACTCAAAAATATGTGAAAAATACATTTCCATGGTTCAGAGAACAGTGAGCAGTAGGCCAGAGGTTATTGTTGCTGTTCCCAGGTGTATACCTCACAGGATTTATAGCTGTGACTAAAAATCTGAAAGGCAAAAAACCACAAAGTAAGTCTTGGAGATTTTTCACTGTGTGGCTTCCCATGGCTGTGTTAGCCAGAGCAGTGAAGGTCACAAGCTTGGAGAATTAGTTGCACAGACTTCCCTGGCCAGAGGCCAATGTACAAATTGTCAGTAGAAGTTGGTAATGACTATTCCTAGTTTATTTTGGTCAAGCAAAATGACAGAGAAGTAACAGAGGGATGACTTTTAATTCTAACTTATATGCTTAAAAATCTACACAAATCTGAAATATGTTGACTGCTTATTTCTCATTGCAAAGATGTTAACCTGTCTTTTATTTTCAAATAGATTTGTGGGTATTTTATTTACAAATAAAACAAAATGAAAAACTAAGGACATGTATTGCTGCCAGGTCTACTCAGTCCTCCATCTTTTTTCTAGAAATGGGCAGAAAATTTGTCTCTCTCCAGTTAACACCTTAGTTCCCTCCCTCCGGGAACAAGGTTAAAAGCAAGCATGACCTCCAGGAAAACAAAGATGACATCTGATCTAGTTGGAAAGGAGGAAACAAAACTGCCCCTGGGGATGGAGGGTGAGCGAACACATACTGAAGAATTTAAAGTCCATGTTACCTGCAGGAAAGAATAGGACATGAATTATCAGTCTTAAATAGAATAGAAGTGCCTAGAGAAACAATCCCACTCTAGGGAAAAGAAGCTGGTGACTTGACTTGGGTATCTTGTGCCTGTGGCTTCCAA
>NW_012145745.1:1818667-1820356 GCF_000956105.1 Propithecus coquereli
GTTGCAGCAGCAGATCTAGGGAGTCACCTTAAGTCCTCCAGCCATAAAATTTGTCCAAACTTTTTATAGTTCAAGTATCCAGGATACTCAAGAACACAATGGAAACTTTGAGAGAAAAATAAGCATATTGGCGAAGTTGGACGAAGCATAAACACTCCTCACATCACACATCAAAAAAATGTCAGTCTAACCAACTGGAAAATGGTTTCGCAGTTCTGTCAAGACTGAGCTTGGCACACTTCCCTTTGAGAACTCATTTCCATGACATGTTCACTTGGGAGGATCTCAAAATAATGGATGGATGATGGTGACTGTTACTCTGCCTTGGATCTCAGCCGGCCACATAGGCAATATGGCAAATATGGGGAAAGGTTTGTGTGCTTGAGATGGTAGGAATCAATATATCTGCACTGTAGGCCACTCATTAGTTTGCTCCTGACGCTTGCATGAAAGAAGAAAAAGACTTTGTTTTAAGAAAAATGTCTTTTAATGCTGAGAATTGGATTGAAAACAAGCACATAGAAATAAGAAGGACAAAAAACACAAAACAACAGAGTGGGAAAGAATCAAATCCCCCTCATGTACGCAGGAGGAAGGAAGGTGCTCATACAAGATTTCGGAAACCACTTGTGGTCTATCTAAGGTAATGCTGCCTAGGAGGATGGATGTGGATGTGAGCATAGCAGTAGCCTTGCAAGTCCAGCGTTACCACCAGTGTCTACTCCTATTGGAACTGCATCTGAGGCTCACTCCAGCCAAGAAGCTAATCAAAACAGAGATGCCAATGGCTCAATTTTCTGGCTAGACATTTTTTCAATTTAACTCTTGTAAGTATTCCTAGCTTTGAACATTTTTATTCAACCACCGTTAATTCACCAATTTCTCAATTTAATGAACTCTTCTGGAGTAAATATATAGTATTAGTGAACTAGAATCTCATGAGATTTTCTACTCTCCCTCAAAGTATCAAGCCAACAAATAAATTTAATTTGCCCTGAAGTAACATATGTAGCCATTACATTATTCAAGAATAACTAAAAGGACACAAGAATAAGGCAACTTTTTTTGGTCTCTCATTGCCTATTTTGGGCGGGGGGAGGAGGTTAATTTTTATCTTGCCTGTGAATGAAAACTTGAAAATGATCTATGACACTTATAATCATTCATAGGCAATATCATTCCCTCTTCTCAGCTATACTCATAAAACATGTATAAATTCAAGATTTAAAATGCTCAGACTTGAGAATTCTAGTTTCAGAGAAGAGAAAACAGCACAGCTTTCACCCTTCCATAAAGAGAAAAAATGGAAAAACTGCAAATATTAACAACTGTTCCTGCACCCATTAGAAGAATGAGATTTTAGGGAAAACAACTAATCTGAAATCTGGAAAAAGACAGATATTAAATACCTACAGTGAGAAACAGAATCTGATCTTAAATATAGTAAAGCTTGCATCAATATCATATTTGGCAGTAGTATATTCACAAGCTCTTTTTTAAAAAATTATCTTATTGATAAATTGATCAATTCATTAAAATTAAGCAAATGCTATGAACATTTAACACATTTTATTGCTTTTTTCAGACTCATTATTTACAAATATAATAAACCCAGAGAAGTAAGTTATGTTCTGCAGCTTACAACTTTGTGTATTTATTAAGGTTTTGATTTTCACTATCTTCTTTTAC
>NW_012145745.1:1824481-1825188 GCF_000956105.1 Propithecus coquereli
CCAATAATGAGGAAATAAGTAAAACATTAAAGCATGTTTTAAGAGTATTTGTGGAACTGGTAATTTTACAAACATTAGGTTAAAGTAAAAAATATCAGGATTGTTAGGTTAGAACTACAGCAGATTAATGCCATACAGAACAATAAAACCACAACCTTTGGAGTTATCTTTTCAACTGGACAGAAATATGCAAGTTGACTTCTAACTTTTCAAGTCAACCTTCAATTCAGTGGGCTCCGAGCAATTAGAACACAGGTGTATTCCCCTGGATAATTAAATAATCCATGAGTGTGTCTATAAAATAATGCTCCAATATGGTATATACTCTGTTTTGCGTTATTTCCAACTTTTGAATAATTTTTCTAAACACTGTAATTTAGTCTTTCTAATCAATGATCATGAGCATATTTTGTTTTAAAGTACAATCATGTAATTGGGATTTCTATCAAACCTGACTTAAACTAGAATGTTTCTCAGTATGTTAATTTTCATCTTCCTGAAACTATGATTGCTTTCACTGCTCACTATCCAATATTTCATCTTCATACACTAACCATTAAAAAAGGCCCTCAAAAATTTAGGACAAAATTGATTTTAATTTAACCCAATCTGCATCACCATACTTTTCTAATACAAAGGACATAAAATGTGTCCTGTTTAGGGAATAAAAGATGATTACTGCTTGGAATTCTCCTGAATTAATACTG
>NW_012145745.1:1828224-1829803 GCF_000956105.1 Propithecus coquereli
GCAAAAAAGATGGAGAGGGGGTGTAAAGAACACTATATTTGATTAATAATAAAGTGTTCTTTGAAGATTTTATGAAAAGCAGGCATGAAATAAGATTCAATAAAATGGATTTATAGATTCACATGTTCCTTTAAGGTGGGTGGGAAATTGCTTTATCTAAGCAATGCTAAGACTTTATTGTAAGATTGTAAAAAGCTCATTAGGCAAGAAATTCTTGGAATCTCTTTCTGGTTTATAGCAATTAGCTGTTTGAATGCAGCCTTACTTTTTGTAGCAATTAACTTTGTGGAAAAATCCCGTTAAATTATCTTTGGGTAGTGTTACAAAACTACCAGCAATTGTTTGCCTATAACTAAGTCTTTGTAATTTCTTTGGCCTTTGTGTTGTAACAAAATATTTTTTCCATGTAGGAGGGCCAATTTTTCATTGTTGTTGAAATAAGTCAGGAGCTAGAAGATGAAAGTATATGCATTTTATATGCATTTCCTTCCCTCTGGTGGGTTAGCTGTGAAAGACAATGAGGTATTATGATTGCCACAAATTAGCTGTGGAGACACATCCCCTCGTTATGAAGACATGCAAGTACAAAAGAATGTCACATATCTATTCATATTCATATCTTTATTAGTGTGTATCTTTCTGCATACAGCCAGCTACTCACATCTAACAGAGCTGATTTTGGAATATCTCCCCAGGGAAAGCCAGTTTCTTTTCTCTTCACTCTCTTTGCCATTATGGCCCCTTGGATATGGTCAGGGTTACTATCACCTTGGAACGAAGAAAGAAATAATATAAGGTAATTTCCTTTCAGTCAGGAACCAGTGGAAAGCCCATCTACCCACTTCAAGTCTGCTAGGCTAAGAGATAAAATGCTTGGTCTTTTGTCACCAAGCTGGAAATCAACTTTGGGTAGCCGTATGCAACTCAGCGACATCTAGATAAATATTACACAATAACTAAGGATATCCAAGCCAAATGCTTGTCTTTCAGACACTCCTGGTTCTGCATATCCCTTGAAGAAACCCAACACTGGATCAGAATTATACCCAGATGGAGGTGGACAGATCAGTCAGAGGCAGTGTTTTTGGTTCCCATAGCCTGTAGAGGACGTGAAGATTATAATCAGTGGTTAAATTTCCTGCTCTTTGGTGAGAAAATACAGATGTGTAGAAAAGGTCAGCGGACCAGTGCAGAATCAACATAACCATGAAGGTCTGGGTAGAATGCAAGAAACAAGGACTTCCCAAAACTCAGCAGGCTTCTAAGATTTTGCAGTTTTGCAGGCCATGATTAAAGAGCTGTCCTGGTGTCAAAGAGGATCTCAGGCAGAAACCATCACATTGAAAACCAGACAGAACGTGGGCCTCCCTGCTCCATGAGATTGTAAATACCCTGTCTACCCAAATGCCATCTTAGAGAAGAACATGAGAAGGCTGAGACAGTATATCTTTACTTCTATGTTTAACATAATGCTCTAAAGAGTCAAATCAAATAAAGTATAGTAAGTATTTTAATATATTTTTCCTTTATAAATTTGGATCAGTTTTTACCTTGACAAATTTACTCAAAAGAAACTGTG
>NW_012145745.1:1829853-1830725 GCF_000956105.1 Propithecus coquereli
CTTGTGCCAGTTATTTTTTTTCTAATACAGTTTCTTCACCAATACCATTGATAAAAGGGCCCAGGAGTCAATTACGCAAAATCATAAAAACAAAATTTAGTGATCTATCTTAGATAATAAAGAGGCAATATGAATAAAATATTAGAGAATCACACAGATTCATATTTGCATAGTCTTCTCCGATAATTGCTATCTCACGATATATAAATATACATTTTTGCTGTATATAAGTGTATATATACATACACATAGCTATTGCAAAATTTAGCTTTCTCATGTTATTATTTATTCATATCATTAGATACTTAGCAGTAGCCTTCACTTGTGTCATTTTCCTTCATTCAAAATGTTGTATAGTGAAGGCAGCCAAGAATATTCACCTATTCCTACACAATATGTTTGCAAACATTACTTTGCAATATAAACTTCCCTCTTCTCTTTGATAACATAGGAGGTAGGTGTCTCTTTCTGTCATTTATGTCTACTGCATTTGAGAAACAGAGGAAGAGATAATCCCAACAGGTACCATCAGAAATGAAGACTTTGACATGTTTCACATATCAGTTCCATTAGTTGTCAAAAGTATTATTCTAAGATTATAAAATTCTGAAAAAAATTTCTTGTTTCATTTCTGAAGACAATAGATTCTGAGGCTGAAAGAGCATATAGAGAAGGAATCCTAATCTTCTTCTTATTTTTAGAAGCAATTGTGTTTTCTTATCTTAAACTTGCACATATAGAAAGACATGCTTAAATAAATGTCTATTTTTCTTGAGGATGATTTCCACATATTTACTACTATCCTTTTATTTTTCCTTTTCTTTATATGAAAACTGAATAAACTGAAAGTCAAATTAAGTAAAAAGGGGAAT
>NW_012145745.1:1832640-1835322 GCF_000956105.1 Propithecus coquereli
TGGTCTATATTATTGCAGATCATGGTGTTGCCAAACTTTCCACCAATGCATAACAAAGGAGCTCTAATAATAATTTCTTCACTTTCTTTCAAATCTTCATTAAGAGTGTCTTTGAGGCCCTTCAGGCCTCACCTGCTCCACCTCCTCACCCCTGTACTAAAGACAATGCCACAGATTTTGAGTTTCTTTATAGCGCCATCAAAGTTCTAAGTTCCAAATTCTGTTTTGGTTATCTTTGGCTGTATCACTCAAACCAACCCAATTCTTAAGTGCCTAAAATAATAACAATAACTTATTAATTCATAGCTTTGTGATTTCAGCAGAGTTGACCTGGACAGCTTTATCTCTCTTCCAAACAGTGGCAGCTAAAGAACTCATTCCCACGATAGTCCATTCACATGGCAGATTTGGCACTTGCTTTTCTATGGGAAGATCCATTGTTCTCTGCACTCACCTTTCCCTGTAGTTGCTTGAGTTTGATTAACTGCTGGGTTCCAAGGAGCAGGAATAAGGAAGTAACATTTCTTTTAAACACTAGGTTTGTGTCTGGCAATGCGTCACTTCCATCATGCTCTATTTGTCAAAACAGATTAAGTGGGTGGATAAATAGACTCCTTTCTTTGTGGGGAAAGAGGATTTATGGCCTTCTTTAATCCACTATGGTGTTTAAATTGTTTTAATTCAACATTTCCCACCTCTCCCACTAACGCTACAGACATGCTACATTTTATTTTCAAGCAACCTACACCATAAGTAGAGCCAAAAAGAATAAAATTGGAAATCTGTTTTTAAACAATTTGACATTTGCTTATGAATTCTGTATTATTCAGCAAAATCCAGTAGATAAGCAATTTTCTGAAAATTTTAACATACATATTTATGCATGATAATTCAAATTCCCATTTGTGGTTGGTGTGGGGAAGTAAGCCAATATTGTTTGTGTATCTAGCCCAGACCAACCTAAAAATTTGGTACTCAAGTAAGCTAATGCTAATCATTTTATATCATTCAAAACCATATACATTAGATATTTTTTCAACATTTTCTGTCATAGAAGTTGGGGATAAAATGTTTTTCTGTTAAAAATTCTATATAGGGTTGTTTGATTTTTTTCTTGCTGATTTTCCCGAGTTCTAAATAAATTCTGGTTATCAGCCCTTTATCGGATATGTAGCATGCAAAAATTTTCTCCCATTCTGTAGGTTGTCTATTTGCTCTCGTCACAGTTTCTTTGGCTGTGCAGAAGCTTTTTCATTTGATCAGGTCCCATTTATTAGTTATTGCCTTTGGGGTCTTCCTCAAAAATTCTTTGCCTAGGCCAATGTCTGTAAGAGTTTTTCCAACATTTTCTTCTAGAATTCTAATCCTTTCACATCTTAGGTTTAAGTCTGTTACCCACCGTGAGTTGATTTTTGAGAAAGGTGAAAGGTGAAAGGTGTGGATCCTGTTTCAGTCTTCTACATGTGGCTATCCAGTTTTCCCAGCACCATTTGTTGAATGAGGATTCTTTTCCCCAGTGTATGTTTTTGTTTGCTCCCAAGAATGGAAAAATAAGCACCACATGTACTCACCAGCAAATTGGTTTCACTGATCAACACCTAAGTGCACATACAGGAATAACATTTATCGGGCATTGGGCAGATGGGAGGGGGAAGGAGGGGATGGGTATATACAAACATAATGAGTGTGATGCGCACCATCTAGGGGATGGACACACTTGAAGCTCTGACTAGGGGGGGAAGGGCAATGTAACCTAAACATTTGTACCCCTATAATATGCAGAAATAAAAAAAAATTCTATATAGATATAGCTTTATATAATAACATGCTTCCACTAGTCAAAGAAGGATCAATTGTGGACGAAAGCAATATTGTTTTTGCATATTATGTTTTTCACTTTTAGATTTTTTTCTCATTCAGTGTAGAATTTTACAGAGCATGTTGCTATAGTAATGCTTAGAAAGATCCTGAGAAAGTAATATTTTATGGTTAGGTAGATTAACTCCTAAGATTAAAGTCAAACTATTATTTTAGTACAGAAATGTTCTTATAGTTGTGTATATGTGTGCATACATGTGAATGTGTTGATTTTAGTAATTTCAAAGGCACTGCCCCAACTCCCAAAAGCTGTAATTACATTTGTTCAAATTATAAAGAAATATAATCGCTTTCTCATTAGTTGAACCAAACAGTCAGCTATTTTACATCTAAAATCAATCCCCAGTATCTCTTACCTTTTTTAGGTTATGGACATATGTCTGCATGATATTATAATAAAAAGTCTAGTAGCTCATTTTCTGAAAGTGATGACATGTTAAAGAACTCTCAAGTTCGTAGAAACAAACCTTTTTTTTCTTATAGCACATAATAAATCAACTAAATCAAAGTGGCTATTTCTTTATAAACCAATTATAGCATTGCAATATGGTTTAATTTACATGGACTATTAAAGGTTTGATTGAAGTTGAAAACTTCTGAGTTTAGAATATTAACTCACCTGAATGCAAAAAAAATCTCTGTTCCAAAAGGCAATTATCATGCATGTCAGTACTTTTTGTGGTACGAGTTGGATTGCTCTCCTTTAAAATATATATTTTCTTCCACAGACAAGTTACACCAAATTACAACTGAACCTTTTCTCAGCAACTTAATATTTTAACAACTTGAGATTTCAAATAAAAT
>NW_012145745.1:1835927-1841049 GCF_000956105.1 Propithecus coquereli
ATGTTGGAATTTTTTAAAAATTTCAGTAAGCAGCATGAAGAAAAAGCATTGTTGTTTTAGCCTGTTTGTGTTGCTATAACAAAATACCTGAGACTGGGTAATTTATAAACAACAAAAATTTATTTCTCACAGTTCTGGACGCTGAGTAGTCCAAGGTCAAGGAAATGGCAGGTTCAGGGTCTGGTGAAGGCTGGTCTCTGCTTCCAAGATGGCTCCTTGTTGCTGTGTCCTCACATGGTGGAAGGGACAGAAAGAAAAAAACTCATACCTTCAAGACCTTTTATAAAGACCCCAATTCCATCCATGAGGGCTCTGCCCTCATGACTTCATCACCTCCTAAAGGCCCTACCTCTCAATACCATCACATTGATGATTGAGTTTCCACACATAAATTTTGGGGACGTTCACACCATAGCAGTTGTTATAAAGGTTAAAGGAAAGACATTTTTATTTACTTTAAATTGTTTGGTCTAGAAATGGCCTATCTAAAAAACTAAAAGTTTAGCTAATGCCTAAAGGATGAGCAGGAGCCAGTCCTGCAATAAGTTAGGGAAAGAGCCTTCCGTGCTCAGGAAATACATTGAGCAAATGGTTTAAGACAGGTGTGGTAGTCATGGAGATTTCCTTTCAAGCAGTTGCCCAACTGCTTGACTCCTCAAGCTGTCAACTCCTTGAGCATTTGCCTCAACCTCAGTGAGCTCCCCCAGCCAAGGTCCATCCATGCCCTTTGCAGGGCATCTCATATCTTGCACACCAAACTCCATCTTAGCATCTACTTCTGGAAAACCTATCTGTGCCAGATGGTGCCAGTTGGTACCAGAAGTGGTTCAAGAATCCAGGCTATAAGGTGAAGTTTGAGAGCTGGCTTACTCATCACCTAGCAGGCAAAAAGAATCTTATCACTAGTGGTAGGTGAAGCACAGACAACAGCCAGCAAATGATAGCACTCTAATCATTAAAATCTTTACCTGTAGTAGACAGAAAATTGAGATGGTTTACCAGTAGGAGAGAATGCATTCGATGGAGCAATGCACGATGCATTTGAGATGTATGGAAGAGAAAGGGGATTGGGTAGCTATGACTAAGCACCATTGACAATTTACAAAATGATAACAAACATCTGAGGGAAAAAAAAAAGAGTCTGATTTGGAAGCCAGAGGCAATCTTTGTTTACATACATAAAAAGCCTTCATCTTTTTCTGCAGAGGGCAAAGAAAGCAGAGGACCAAGGCCAGGATATATTAAGCAAGTGTGGTTAAACTTCAAGACAAACAACAAAAGCAGACCTGTTATACCAAAGGCAGGGCCCTAGCCGATAAAACTGGAAGCTTAACATTTGGGATGCAGCCATCTGACAGATGTCCCCATATAGTTTGCTTCCCCAGGCTCTTCTGATCATGGAGATGTGGCAAAACCCTTTTGACTGAAAGCTGGAACAGTCCCTCCAAAACTAGAAGACAAATTTCTCCCCTTGAGATCTTCCAAATGTTTCAATCACATAAGTTAACATAGATCCTTCTCTACCCTCCCAAATGCCACCAGGTCTATAACTATCATTAATTTTAACATAACCCAACTGAAACATGCATTGCCAGAGAAAGAGGAACTATACCCCAAGGAGCTACAAGCCCTAGCTGGCATGTACCAGCAGAGCCAGGACAGTGTGCATGGGGCTTGATACCAAGGGTTCTTAATCAACACAGCAGGGATAAAATACTGACAAGGACTCCAGGAGAGGATGCAAATTTACTTCCTACAAGCATGAAAAAATCATGGCCCAAACTGGAGGAAGTTGAAATGCAGAATTGTTATGACATATAGTGGAGGAAGGTATAAAAAACTCAGAAAAGTGGGCATACAGATAAAAGAACTCTTAAATGATATTTTGCACTAGAAGACCTAAAGGGTACACCATGTACCAAGATGATAAGAAATGTATTAGTGGAACATCAGCATTAATAAATAGTCATATCTACTGAAGTTCATGGCTTATGGTAGAAAAGGCTGCTATGGAAATAGCTTTACTAATATCAGTGGGGATGACAGGACATCGAAACAATAGAGGTCAAGTAGCATTGTTTGAAAGCCAGAAGCCAAGATTCATGTTCAGAATAAGGTCAGAGTGAAAATCAAGGGAACCTTACTTATAGAGAGAGAGGTATGGAGATGGTTAAATGAATATGTCATCCCTAGATGCAAAATGCATGGACAGACAATAATATTAATACCACTGCTTACTTATACCAACAGAAGAAATCAAGGGTGGACAACTTAGAAGCAGAGGTCCTGATGAAAAGTTAAAATCTCTTACCCGAACAAGTTTGCAGACCCAAAACCCACCAAAAGATGTGGCTGGGTCCTGAGGAATCTTGCAACACCAAAGCCAGTATATAATGTAGTGAAACCCAAAGAGGATTAAGGCCAATTGCTCAATTACTGAACACCAGGAGAAAGGGAATCCCCATTTAATTTAGATATCTGAATTAACATTGTTACCTAGAGATCTAAAGTATCACAATGGATTCCTTATTAGATTTGGGGTATGAGGGCACTATTTTATACATGTAGTTGAGGCAAGAGTAGAATTTTTATGTGAGGAATACGAGCCCTTTCAAATTATTAGGTCCAGATAGGCATTAAAATGAGACTGCAAGCATGTCCTACTTCCCCGCTTTTGAGCTATGCATTCATCTGTTGAAACTGCTTGCTATTAACACAAGTAGCTTTGAATTAACCTAATAATGCCTCCCCTGATACCACTATATCCCACACCCTATAGCTTAACGATGCATAGCCAGTCACTAATTAATGTTATTTCTGTAAACCAATGAGAATTCCTGGAAGAACTTTCTGTCAGCCTATTCCCTTTCCCCCACCCCTATTTTTTTTTTCCTTTAAAAACTTGCCTGTTAACAAAGGTCAAATTGAGCTCATATCCAAGGTTATTTGGATCTGAGACTTTTGGGTAGCTGTCCTTATTTTGGCTCAAGTAAACTCTTTAAATCGCATTTTGTGCTTCAGCCTCTTCCTTTTAGGTTTACAAAGTTATGGCCAAGGTCTGATTTACAGTGGCCCTGCTATGCCCACACAGTCCAGTAGTCATTTCCCCTGTCGGTGAATAATTGAAATTGACATACTTGGCAGTTGGTGCAAAACTCACATTGAATACACAGTCTGTTGGGAAGATATTATACTGTGGAAGGTTAAGCAGAAGTCTGTGAAACTACCAACCATCCTTCCTAAGAATGTAAATCAACAACAATATATTTCCAGGAGTAATGGGAGAAATCAATGCCATCCTTAAAGATCTAAGATGCAGGGATTGTAGAGCTCATCACACCTGTGTTTAATTCATTAGGTTGACCCCTGCAAAAATCTGGTAAGTCTCATAGAATGGCTGTAGAGTATTGCAAGCTCAACCAAGTAATAGCCAAAAGGCAGTCTTAATGACAGATGAGACATCTGTGCTGGAGAAGATGAATACAGTCTCAGGAACATGATATTAATATATGATTATTGACTTGTGATTACTTCCTTCTCTTGTTCAGAATAAAAGGTCAGAAACAGTTTACTTTCACAAAGAAGAAACAACAGTACACAATCGCAATTTTGCCTCAGGGCCCCCTTCTAATATAATATAGACCAAAGAGATCTAGATCATCTGGATTTCCCACAGATGATCAAAATGATCCACTTTATTGATGACATTATGTTAATTGGGCCCAATGAGGAAGAAGCTAGTACACTGCAGGTGCTGGTAATTCGTATATACTCCAGATTGTAGGAGATAAACGCTATGGAGATTCTGGGGCATACCATATCAATAAAAGAATTAGGAGTCTGGGGGAAGGAGGCAATGGGGTCAGGACCTTATTGTGATGTTCTCCTCAAAGAAAAATTATTGAATCTTGCATTCTCAACCAGGAAGAAACAAGTTCTCCTAGTGATCCTCTTTGGGTTCTGGATGTGGAATATTTTACACCTAGGGATACTCTTCCCATCCATACACTGGATGGCACAAAATCTGATAGCTTTGAGTGAGAATCAGAGCAGAAAATATCTCTACAGCAGATTCAGGCTACATTGCAATCAGTCTTGTGGTTTGGGCCATAAGATACAGTAAACCCTCTTTGTAGGAGATATCAGTGGGGGAAAAAGCTACCTATGCGGAATTTGTGACAAACCCCAATGAGAAAATCGGAATGGTCATTGTGATTCTATACCAAGACCATGACAACTATAGCAGAAAATTTATATAGTTTTTGAAAAACAGCTCCAGGGATGCACTGGGCTCTGATAGTAATAGAATGTCTAACCATGAGTTACCAAGTGACCATGAATCCAGAGTTGCTCTTCATGCATTGGGTCCTATCAGACCACCAGGACATAATCAGGAAGATCCAGCAACAATTTAAAGTAAGATGGAAGTAGAACATTCAATGTTGAGCACAAACAGGACTATAGTTCATAGGCAAGCTGCCTAAGTAAGATGCCTGGCCCCCTTGGCACTCTCTACTGTTGTTGCACTGTCTCTACTTCAGTACATGCCTGAGGCCATACAGAGGACTCTCTACCACCAGTTGGAAAAGAATGAAAAAGTCCAAGCTCGTTTTATGGATGAGTTGACTTGGCATGTAGGTACAAACAAAAAGTGGACAGCAGTTACCCTACAGCCTTGTCTTGAAGAATAGTAGCAAAGGAAAACCCCTCTAGTAGGCCAAGATTTGGGCACACTTGGGCACTGGATAGAGAAGTAGCCTGAGGTTAGAATATACATGGCCTGGCCAGATGATTATTACTTTAAGTCATATAATTTTATCAAGTATAGATATAGCTTTTAAGAAGAACATTGGTTTTTTCGTATCTAGATTTATTCACCATTTATGTTGAGAAAGTACTAAATTCACAGTATATGGTGAGAATTAAATTTTGCATAAAATATATATGTATGTAAAATGAGTTTGTACAATTTAGAAAGAAAATAAATGATTTAAAGTGCTGAATATGAGCTCTGTCTGTATTGAATAAACTCCTAGTGTGATTGATTTGGCAGGGGAGAGCAACATAGATATAACCCTTCTTTGATAGTTGCTTCAAATTTATTAATATTATCTCTTTTTTC
>NW_012145745.1:1841624-1865847 GCF_000956105.1 Propithecus coquereli
GCATAGCTAAAAGTTAACCAGCTGTTGTTTCATTGCTTGCCATCCTGTAGTTGCTTATTGCTTAGCAGCCATGTATTTCTGACTGTCATGAGACTTGTAACTTCCCTAATCACTTGTATAGATAACATCACTATTGTAAAACCTAAGACTGGTCCTTGAGATGTTTTCCAGAATCTCCATTGAGGGGACTGACTGACATAAACTGGACTAATGGCCACACTTGGGGACTGACTCTGCAGGTCTTGCAATCCTCCACCCAGGAATTGTCTCAATGCAAGAAGACGATTTCTGCTTCCCAGCTATGAGTTCATCCCCAGCCAATCAGCAGACCCAATTCCCTAGCCCTTCATCTGCCAAACTACCTTTAAAAACCCTGATCCCCAAATTCTCAGGGAGATGGATTGGAGAAATTCCTCTGATCTCCTCACTAGGCTCCCTGCAATATTAAACTCTTTCTCTGTTGAAAAGCCTGCTGTCCCAGTGTGTCGGCTTCCTCCTGTGCAGCAGGCAAAGAACCCAGTTGGGCAATAACACTTGAAAGTTACTGGGTTATTCTTATGTTCCTTAGGTGTAACTTGTCTCCCCAAGTTGCCTATAACTTCTTTAAAAACAGAGGCCAGGTTTTCTATATTTACCATATCCTTTAATTCCTACCACAATTCGTTCCCACTTTGAAATTATTATCTTAAAACTACTCTTAACATATGTAGTAGTATTATCTCCATTTACACATGAATAAGCTGATGCCTCTTTTAAGAAGCCGAGTAGCTTGCATAGGCTGGTAAGTAGTGAAATGGAGACTTGGACCCAGATCTATTGGATTCCCAAGGCAATATTATTTTCCATCTATACCACGATAATTTTGCATCATTCCCAAAATCGACAACGAATCACAAAAAATTAGAGCAGTATACATTTTCCCCTCCAGTGTCAGAGAACTTGTTAGTCTAAAAATACAACTCAAAGTGTTAGGTTACTGTCCTTCCTTATTCTTTCCTTCCTTCCTTCAACCAATGTTTGAGCATCTATTCAGTGCTAAATACTGTGGTAGATTCTTAGAATTGTTTTTCTTGATAGATCCCATTAGGAGTTAAAAACAAATCACAAGAATTGGAATCAAATCACCATGCATTCTATTAATACTATAGTTCACAATACATAGTTCTCTTGTGTAGAGAGAGACCGTCATCTTAATTAGAAATTCAAATTTTTTAAGTAATCTGCAATAGCAGAATTGCTTTGGCTTGTGTACCTACTGCTCATAGAATTATTTTTTAAATAATTGTAGCAAAATATTATTAAATTTTGAATAATTTAACGATAGGAAAAACATCAGAGTGCTAAGGAGTATTGTTCATTATTAGAGTTTTTCCTTGAATACATAGTAATATTAGCTGTTATGTATGTGTTCTCACTGTGTGCCAAGTAGTTAGGATATTTGCTACTCCTGTTCTACAAATGAGGAAACTGAGGCTTAAAGAACTTCAGCAATTACCCAAAATCACATAGCTATAAAATGGTAGAATTGAGGCTGGAAACATGGTTGTCTTTGCCAGAGCCTATGAACTTACCCCCTGTCCTATTTAGTGCAAGTGCAGGGAATTTGAATGAATTAATCAAATGTAGTTTTTATAACAATGCAGAATATTCCCATCAAAGCGTTAGGTAGACAATGAGGAACTCTGGCCCCTCCTGAGGACTAAGGGAGGTGCCCCAACCAACTGCAACACCTGGGGGAGGAAGGAATGCCATATCAGTCTGCCAATCATAATTTAGCGTACCAACTACAAAAGGATACAGAGATACAATAGGGTCTGGAAGGTGACCTAGAACAACCTAAGGCTAATTATCATGTCATTAGCTTAAATCTACATTGTGGTTCACCACCCCAACAATGGGATTTCAGAGAGGCTCATGGGAGGTCCGCACGTACAGTGAGACTTAGGTCATATAACTCCCAACTGTCCGTCAAAGTGGTTCCATGGTGATGTCTGAACCACAAGGAGGGCCCAATCCAGACACTATAAAATAAGACCCCAGACCATAACCAAGACACTTTTGTTATGACAGGGGGTCTGTTCGTCATCTGTGGCAAACATATCTTGCTCTTGCTGTGAACCTGTATCTCCCTCTTGTTCTGTAAACCTAACTTGTCCTTCCTCAATAAACTTCTTTTCACGCTTGCCTTGCTTTTGGTGTGTCTGTTCATTCTTTGGCCAAGAGCACACCAAGAACGGAGAAGAGACTATGACTCGACAAAAGATCTAATTAAATAACTCCAAAAATCATAATTTTAAAAACAGAAAATATAACACTTTGATAAAATTAATCCCCTCCCATTATACTTATAAATTTGTAATTGGAACAAGGACTAAATGTACTGATCACAAATGCACCTTCAAAATGTGGGTTAGATTATTATTTTTTAACTAATGACAGACATCATTGAAAGGCTTTCTTGTGGCACTTTGAGGAGTTTGTAAATTGCTATAAATCGTTCCATACTTTCTTTTTAGGGTCTTAATCTCTCCTTAATTAAGGAGAGAATGAGACTATTCTTCACATTGACCCAAAGAATATTGTGTTTAATTTCCCTGAAGGGCAAAGAGTCCTGTTTCATTGTGGTCACTATAAAAGAAAATGGTAAGAAGACCAAATGGCTGTGTTCTTTGTTTTTTACCACCATTGTTTTAATTTAAATTGCTATTGGGGCTCTGATTATCCACTAATGCTAGAAGTTGTTGAGAAGCTAATGGCTTACTTCATAAAACTAATGTCATAAAGAAAATTGAACCACATATAAGTTATTATAGAAATCACTTGACATTTTCATGAAAGACAGTTTCATGGCAATCTCTATAGCTGTCCCTGAACTTATTTTTTTGCAACTTTTTCTAAAGTTGGTAACATCACTGTGTCCAGTTATACAACATCAAAGTCTTAAGCAGTAAGCGTCTACACACAGACTTGAAAGCAGTAAGGAATTCTGAGTCCTTCACCCATATACAATATATACAAATCTTACAGTGTATCATATATTTTGGCAGTTCTGGGGTCTCAAAACTATCTTAACTTATCTTTTTGGGGAAAATATTTTAAAGGAAGGATATTCTTGTTGCTAACACTCTTCTCAGTATGACTAGAAGAACCTCCAATACAAAATGCAAAAGACATGACCTGGTAGTGATTGTTTGCAATATACTGCAACATCTTAGAAGAGATTTCTGTCTTTCTTAACCGAGTTTGACAGATTTGTAAATATAAATCTTATTCAAATCTTTACAATGATATCACAGAGCTATGTAAGAACTGTGAATATTGTGAAGGTTATGTATCTACGTGAAAAACCTAATAAGTAAGACAGAATGGGTTTCTTGGCCTTCCAAAGCAGCAAGAGAGATTGGTTTTCTTTTTCTGTTCACATTACAGTATTATACATGGACCCATTTATACTAAGTCAAGAACATCTAGGAGACTGATGAGGATTTGTTAAGAGTATGACTACCTCACATTATCTTTCTTATTGTTATTGCAGGAATATCTTTTATTGGAATTATGAGTTGCATAAAGATGGATTCTTGCAGGTATAATTGGGGACACAAAACATTCATAATGGCATACCAGAGTAAATATGAATCAGTCACTATGTAAAAGGATATTTTCAAGATGACTGGGTAAATATAAAATCCTTAGAAACATATCTAGGGACCCTAGTAATGGCTTTTGATTAAGCATTCTGTAGCTCTAACAGAAGAACTATTTCTTCC
This sequence comes from Propithecus coquereli, assembly GCF_000956105.1. Classification (NCBI taxonomy): domain Eukaryota; kingdom Metazoa; phylum Chordata; class Mammalia; order Primates; family Indriidae; genus Propithecus; species Propithecus coquereli. The sequence continues at coordinate 1,845,392 of NW_012145745.1, forward strand.
CTGATAACTGGAGCAGATTCTAAAAAGTGTAGTTACTTTATTTCTATACCTATTACTTATAACAATGAAATGGCTCTGCAAATGTTTAAAGAGTTCATTTAGCTAAGCAGAAATATGGGTTTATTCTATCACTACAGGGATTCACAACTAGAGTTCTTTTTCAGTTATCATAGTTAATTGCTATTTGGTTTGTTCTGGTTTGCGTTGCTTTAGTTTGAGGGTTATTTCATAAGCTACAGAGTTTTAAGTGTGGTTGGAGTATTAGTTGCAACAATAAAGAATTGTTTTCTTCAGGGCCAGTCTTGTTATAAAGTTAATTCTGAACAGTCTCTATGCAGAAATACTGTTTGTCATCTTGGGGATGCTATTTTGTGACTATATCAAGGCTAAAGATCCTGAATATATCCTTTGAAAATAAATTAATGAAACCTTCACTTCTGAAAAAAATTAGTTTATGACATCATCTGTTCCTGTGTTAGAAGTAAAAAGTCAAGTTCAGTAAAAGAAACAACTGTTGAAAATCAACAAATCATACTTGATTTCCAAATCAGAATTTTCTCAACCCATCAGCCAAAATTCCATGAAAATATTTGTCCCATATTGAAATACTCATTGGAAGTTGAGTTATATCTGCAATTTTAAGCCAACCCACCACTTTCAGTATTTATATGTTAACAGATGCTATAAATCTAACAATATAGAGACTGAAAGATTTTGAAGTAATCGTACAGAGTTAAAATAATATTGTTAACATGGTAGTTTACATATCTTTGGAAAATAAATATCTTGCTTTCAAGTATAAAAATGAATTAGCTTTCTTTAAAATGTTTTTAAAACTGAATTCAATAAAATTTGTCTTAAAATTTATTCTATCACAATTTTTTCTTTGTGCTGAAATTTTCATGCAGAGTTATAATTCATCAGGACAAATGTAAAATTATTTTGTGGACCTTTAATTCTCTCCTGTCTCTCATCACTTTTTATAAGAAAGTTTCTCCTTAACAGAAGAGAATTTTTCTTTTAAGACTGTGTGTGCAATGCCTCCATACAGGAATGTGTTATCTGCTGTTGTGCTACCATAGTTACCTGCCCTCTTAGAAACAGTGAATGCTGAAGAACTTCTGCTCATTCTTGATATTCAGGTACATTTATTTAAATATATTCCCAGCTATGAATCAAATACCTCTTACAAACTTTTAAATAGACAAAAAGAGAGCATAAGAAAATGCTTCTTTTTCTAGCAATATAGCAGGGTGAAAAACTCAATATGTTTTCTTTTATAACTTCTGAGTCTTAGTATTTCTGTTATTTTTTTCTTCATTAATTATTTATGAACTGTTAGAGGCAGGAAAAACCCAACTGTTTTTCATACTCTTACACTTAACATTCAATATAGAATACTTTACCTCTGGTCACCAAAATGTGTGTGGGATGTTTATTCATACACCAAGCCATTCTACAGCGCACCAACTGGGCGTCCTACAATTCAATTCAATTCAGCCACTATCTACCTGAAGTTAGAGTTAGATCACACAGGTTAAGGGCCCAGTCCCACAAGACCGCCCCTACTTCAACAAGCCAATTGCAAGTCCCAGGTTGTGACTTGTACTTCTGACTCAAAACGTGCATAATTTTAGAGATAGGAAGAGATACATTTCCAATTATTATTTGTTTACTTGTATCTATTTGCAACAAATGGTTTCTAAAAAATTATCATCTTTACATTTAGTATCAAGGTATTACAGTTACTTATTTTTGTACAATAAACCATCTCAAACATAGAAGCTTAAATAGCAATTTATTGTTATCTTTCACAGTTCTGAGGATTGGCTGGGCCGAGTTGGGTGGTTCTCACTGGAGATCTCTCCTGGAGTTACACTCAGTTGGAGGGTGGGGCTGGACTTACTTGAAGGCTGTACTGCATTAAACATGCAAGTTGGCTTCTCCACTCAAATGTCTGGAGCAGAGCTGGGATGGTTGAAGAGACGAGGGCCAGCCAGGCCTTTCTCTGGCCAAGTGGCCTTTCCACATGGCTACCTTGCCCTTCATCAAAGCATGCCGGGTTTAGGGTAGTAAGAATCATACGTTGTCAGCTAAATTCTTCCAAAGCAAGTGTTCTACGGGCAGAAGATTCAAGGCTTCTTGTGATTTGGATTAAAAGAGTCACACAGTATCATTTTGGTAAAAACGTATATCATTAAAAAAAAAAAAAGGGAAGAAGAAAAAGAGATAGTGGTCAGCCTAGATTTAAGGCAGTGGAGGAGAATATACAAGAAAATGGTACCAGAAATACAAAGTAATACTTGATCCTGTAACCAGCTGTCTGATCAAATATCAAGGACCCCTGTATGTTTTTTTTTAATCTCCTTCCTTAACTAACTACTTGAACTTTTTGAGTTATTTCCCAGAAGTGGCAGAGTTTTTACAAGACAAAGGAGTTGAGATTCCAAAGGCCCCAGAACAAGATTCCTGAAGCCAAGTACCACCATTCCCCATGACCTGTCCTAATGCCCATGCCCCCTCCTTAAAAAGCCCCCCATCTCTGTTGGTGGGGGGAGACAGATTTGAAACTATTTCTCCCGTTCTCCCCACAGACATCTTTCACATTAAAACTCCTTTCTTCCTTGGCAATCCTCATTGTCTCAATAATTGGCCCTTTGTGTGGCAAGCAACTAGACATAGGCCGAAACCCCCATGCAGTTTTGCTAATAATCCTTAAAAAACAAAAATAACTTAATTACTTTTGGGATCTCCAATTTGACTCATTTAAAAGAAACATTATGTCTCCCTGTTCTATCAATGATAAATTGATGAACAGAGAATGAAATAATTTCATCGACATCGAAGGAAGAACTCAATTTCTAGTTCCTATATTAAGGACCTAATTGAATGCCATTTTAAAAAGGTTTGTTTTTTAATTTAAAAAATCTATTAAATAGTATTTGACATCTAATTAATCTACTGATGTGGCTATATATACTCCTCGTTTATTTTACAGGAATTCCTCAGGATTGCTCTATTAACTTCTGCTTGCTCTTACTGTTGACAGTCAGCAGCTGCTTGATTCAACCAGGTGTTACTTAACAGGAGAAAAGATAGAAATGTAAATAAACCTTCTTTCCCCATCCCGGCAGTTTGGGACTATTGACTGCCTGCTCAGGATAAACTAAACTAACCTTAAGTTCAATTGTGCTGTTTCTGGTCGTCAAATGAGAGGGAAATGCTGAAGTGCCAGGCAATGAAAGGAATTTCTGTCAGTTGGCCACACCATTTTCTAAAATGAGAAAACAATGTTTATACATTACCAAAATGTGTCAAATAGGGAATGTTGAATGGCACATCAATCACTGTGAAGAATATTAAGTTTTTGATAACCAGAGTTAGTAGCAGAATGAGTCCTTTTTTCCCTTCCTTCAGGAAGTTAGAGGTTGTTAAAGAGACTTACATAATAAGCATCTGAGTTTCAATTCATAACCATGTTATGATGAATGGAAAAATTTAGAGACTATTACTAACTTCTCTTGGTCCTTGGATTTGGACCTTTCTGAAAGGGACTGATAAGTTCTACAGTTGAACAACATGAAATATACCAAGAGAAATGTAAAAGTTCATTCACCATGATCCCAGCATAATGCTTGGCTTGCTTGGCTATCAGCTTGCTCAGAGATAAGAATGGTGAACACTTCATGGCATTGTGCAACTACATTTTCCTAATTCAACCCTAGAAGGTTATGAACTTAACCTCTTGAAGCTTCAATTTATTGATTTATTTATTGTTATTAAATTGATGTAGAAATAATATTACAGTTAATAACATAGAGCATATAAGAGAGTTTCATGTAGTGGCTAGAAGAGAGTTTACACTAAATAAGTGGTTATAGAAGTAGTAGTTATAGAAGTAATTAATTAGATCTGTAAAAAAGGGCTATGCTTTTAAAGAAATACTCATTTTAAAAGGCTGTGAATTGAAGAGCCAACAAATACCCACTGAGGTAGACCAAAGGAAATAAATTAATTTTTAAAAAGTTCTTCATTTAGCTAATATTTGTTGAATGTCTTTTTTGTGCCAACCACTTTATTCAGTGAATAAGACGAATTCCCTGCCCTTTTGCAGTTTTCCATTCAATGAGGAAAAAGATAATAAGTAACCAATAAATGAGTTGTAAACACACAAATGCCTGAATGACACCTACACTACAAAAGAGTAATTGAAGGAAGCTATTTTTGCTGAGTAATCAAGAAAAGTCTATGAGGTGTTATTTAAGCTGTGTCCAGTAACATAACAATTGTCTAACAATAGTTAATTGAACAAAAATCTTTTAAAAGAGCAGTGATTGTACAAAGTCCCTAACAAGATAAATAGCTAGAATATTTTGAGAAATAAATGAGGTCCATGTAGCTGGAAGGTGGAGAGAGAAATTGACATGAGCCTGGACAAGTAAAGATGGGCCAGACCATACAGGGTCCTTTATGCTGATATTCTGAACTCAGACTTTCTCTAAAAGAAAACAAGAAGCCTTTGAAAAATTTTACTGGAGTATGCTGTGCTCCAACTTGTTCATGTGTATTAATATTATTTTATAATTGTCTGGAGATTGAATTGAATAAGAGTAATAGAGGAGGAATGTAAAGACATGAAGAAGTAACTAGGTAATACTGGAAAAGAAGGAAAGAAGTGTACAGATGTGGGACTATTTTAGAGGAAGAATTGATGGAACTTGATGGGTTAGATGTGGGGATTCAGGGAAAAAAAGAAAAAAGAATAACTCTCAGGAATATAGATTTTGTAACTAAACAGATGTTAGTACCATTTGCTCAAATACAGTAGATGAGGCTTTTGGCGTAAAAGCAGAAATTCAGTTTTAGAATTTAAATTTTGAGACTGAAGCCTGACATCCATGTAAAAATTTCAAGTACATAATTATCTGAGTCTGGACTGCAGATATGCGTTCGGGAATCATCAAACCACAGATGGTCTCTAAATGCACAGGACTGAGAGAGTTCCCCACAGGAGAGGGTGCACAGAGGAGACCGAGATCTGGGTCCTGAGGAGCTGCTGTAGGGAAGAGAGGGAGAAAGCTCACAGGTGAAAAGTGGCCAGAGGTTTAGGAGAAAACCTAGAAGAAGATAGTGTCATAGGTTCTGAGAGAGAAGCATGCTCCAGAAGGAGGGAATAGGAAATCCTGCCACATTCTGTCAGGAGGTCAAGAAATGAGGACAGAAAGAGAAACATACCCACTGACCTTGGCAGCATGCCAAAAGGACTCCCATGTAGCTTGGGCTTGTTTTAACGACCCAATTAAAGACACAATCAAGCTGCCGAAAATCATTTAAAAGTCTTAAGATACATTTACATAAGGTATTAGAGGATACCCAATTCATAACTCAAGATGAAAGTTCTTAAAATCTTGTTGTCTTTCCATTTCCACTCTTTCACTTTCTCACATCCTTCAAATCTCCACATCTGCTGCTTACTCTCTGTCACAGTTATTTTTTATGATAATACATAAAGTTAAAAATCTCTGGATTTTTGTTGATTTTTTTTGGTGGTGGTTTTGTTATATTTTTCCTATACTTTGATTTGATTTCCATTTTTTTTTTTTTTTTTTTTGCAATAAGCAAAGGCCTGGGAAATGTTCCAGCACAGAAGAATACTGCAGTCTTTCCAGTTATATCTTTGTCCTTATCTTTGTCTACCTACATTTTCTACTTTCTGTCACCAAAAGCTTCGGACTTAGGCTGCCCTTAGAGGACAATGAGAGGGTAGTGGAAGGAATTGCTGAGGTACAAAGACAAGATTCGTATCAGTATGCAAGAGGTGGAAGAGAGGAAATGGAAAAGTTGTAAATGTGTACTTGTTAATAAATATCATCCCTTATCACATGACAGTCACAGAGATTTCTCACTCTTAGGTGACCCACCTAGCAAGAAGCATCAGTGTCAAAGTATCTTCAAAGACCCATGTTTTTGCCAAATTCACAGTGAGAGGGGAGATATATGACTTTTTCTTATAACTCATTCCAATAGAGATCAAAAATAGCTTATTATAAGAACACATGTCCATTTAATGGCCTAAGACTGAGTGAAGGCTTAAGCTATTTAAAAAAAAACCAAACAGCAGCATAACAAAGAATCCATTATCAAAAAGTACAGCCTACAGTAAGAGGAGCATATTTAGAGAGTGTTGCATAAACTCAAAACTTAGTTAGCATTTAAAATACATTCAAAAACTAAAATTCTGAAATTTAGCTCTTGTTTTCAAGTGTGTGCTCCAGAATGTTGAAATTCTCAGAGGCAATGAAAAGCCACACTCACTTGGAATGTGATCCACTGCCATAAAAATGAGGTTTACCCACAGAACTCTAGACTACTATGCTCTGGATACCAACTGATTATCAAAAATAATGTCATATTGAAGGTTACCAAGTAGAGTAAGCTGCATGTGATTACGGACTTTAAGCTTATATGGTATTAAATTTCCCATTTTGACACTTTGTTAAAAATATCATATTGGTCAAATCACAGATCTAAAATATTTATGGTTTTATTTCTCTCATTTTAGAGATAAGAAAGCTAAGACATATTAAAACTCAGTGACATGACCAAGAAAATAAATTTGTAAAACAGGATAACTATTGAAAATGTTCAGGTATTCCTTAATTTAAAAAAAAGTTTTGATTAATGGAAAAGAAAAACTCAAACACAGAAATTTTACATGACTATTGTATCCTCATAGCCTTTATGAATAGTCCTATGGGAAGGAGGGGAGGCCTAGATTTGAGATTTTTCTCCACTTTTTGCCAGTTAACTAAGCTAACTAGTGAATGGTGTTTCTGAAGATGTAATGTTTCTTATCATAAGTCCTTTCATAAGGGCTTAAAATTTTATTTTTTTGGTAGAATTTAAAAAAAGAATGCCCCAATTCTATTCCTGCTTTCATTATTAGAATTTCAAAGTCCCTTTGGTCCTGATTTTCTCCAAAATTTCTTAAATAGCAATATTACTCTATTTAACACTGACAGAGGTACGAATTTTTTTACCTTGTAACTGTGAGTTTATCCATTTAACTTAATTTAATTTTTAAAATCTATAGCCCATTGCTTTGAAATATATGTGTGTGTGTGTGTGTGTGTGTGTGTGTGTATGCGTGTATGTATATAAAGAGAGAGGAAAATTTGATGCCAAAATTTACTATTATATGAAACAAACTGAATATCACCTGTAGCTCTATTGTTCTTGTATTCTTAACAAAAATTCATGAAAGGCAGAAGAACCAGGAAAAGGTGACCAACAATTAAGAGAAAAATAGCAAATAAAACCATAGATAGAAAATAGAAAAATAGAAAATAAAATGGTTAATCCAGATATTGGATTTAATTGTCAAATACTTTCAAATAATTATGACTAATATATTTTCTATAATATATTTTGTAATATATTCAATATAGAGAAAAAGATGTACAAAATAGATGAAAATATTGAGAATTTCAACATATTTGAAGTAAAAAATCTTGTAATTTCTTTGTGTAAAAATACACAAATGAATATCCTAGAACTAAAAAATACAGAACCTGAAATTAAGAACAGTGGAGGGATTTAAAAGAAGACGAAAGGAGCCGGGCGCGGTGGCTCACGCCTGTAATCCTAGCACTCTGGGAGGCCGAGGCGGGCGGATTGTTTGAGCTCAGGAGTTCGAAACCAGCCTGAGCAAGAGCGAGACCCCGTCTCTACTAAAAATAGAAAGAAATTAATCGGACAACTAAAAATATATAGAAAAAATTAGCCGGGCATGGTGGCGCGTGCCTGTAGTCCCAGCTACTCGGGAGGCTGAGGCAGAAGGATCACTTGAGCCCAGGAGTTTGAGGTTGCTGTGAGCTAGGCTGACGCCACAGCACTCTAGTCCGGGCAAAAGAGTGAGACTCTGTCTCAAAAAAAAAAAAGAAGACAAAAGGAAAGAGAAGAAAAAATTAGCAAACATATTAACAGGTTGTAAGAAAATATTTAAATTTGAGGCATGGAGAACAAGCTGGAAAGAACAGAGTTTAAAAGAAATAATGTGGGACTTAGCCAAATAATGTAACATATGATTAATTGGAATTCCAGAAAGAGAGAAGAAAGAAAATGAAGAAGAAACAATATTGGAAGGAATAAATGCAGAGAATTTTTCAAAATGGATCGAAGACATCTGTCCAATCCAGGCATCTGAAAGTTCTGCAAAACTCAAGAAAGATAATTACATAGAAAGCAACCCCTAGGTACATTATAGTCAAACTGCTAAAGTCAGTTGAAAAAGAAAATAAAAGCACCTAGAGAAAAAAGAAACATTAACTTCAAAGGATCAATAGTAAGAGTGACCATTGATTTTCCACAAACAACATGAAAGCCTAAGAAAATGGAATAATAGCACCAAAATGTTGAAAGAAAAAAAATAACTAGCCTCAGATTCTATAGTCAGCAAAAATATCCTTCAAAAAGTAAAATAAAATAAAGATGTTTTCAGGCAAACAAAAGCTCAGGCAATTCAGCACCAAAAGACCTGTGGCAGGAGAAATATTAAGGGAGAATTGTCAGGCTGCAGGTAAATGAGCCCAGAAGGAAACACAGAACTTTAAGAGGGCGAGGATAAGCAGATGAGCAGGAGCCATGACTAAGAAGGATGATCAGAGAGTCATAACCTTGCACTTGGAAAATGGAGATTGCTGACCATATGCAATCTGGGAGGCCTCTACAGTCTGGAAAAGGCAAGGAAGTAGACTGTATCTTGAATACTCCCAAAAGGAACACAGCCCAGTATATCCCTTGATTTTAACCCGGGGAGATCATATTAGACTTCTAACCTACAGAGCTGTACGATAATATATTTGTGGATTTTTTTAAACAACTAATTTTGTGGTAATTTGTTAGAGCAGCAATAGAAAACTAATAATGGAAACAAAAATATAATAAGATACTATTACACACCTACTAGAACTACTAAAACAAAGTTTTGGCAAAAATATGGACCTAAAACTGTTCCAATGCCATCGTGAATATAAAAATGGTATATGTGTTGGGTTTGGCAATCTTGTTCTGTGTTCTTGGTTTCTGGTGTGATTTTTGGCCAAAGAATGACCAGACACACCAAAGTAAGACAAGCACAGGTGAAATTTATTGAGCAAGATAGGAGAGCAAGATAGGATTATAGAACAAAAGCAAGATACAGATTTATTGAGCAAGATACATACACCACAGATGACAACCGGACCCCTTGTCCTAACAAAAGAGAGACTTTGGTTGTGGTCTGTGTCTTGTTTTATAGTGTCCAGATAGGGACCTCCCCGTGGTTTAGACATCATCATGGAACCTCTTTGATCGACAGTTGGGAGTGATATGACCCAAGTCTTATTGTGCAAATGGATTTCCCATGAGCCTCTGTGAAAGCCCATTTGGGAGCGTGAACCACAGCATCAATTTAAGCTAATGATATGATAATTAGCCTTAGGTTGTCCTAAGTCACCTTCCAGACCCAACTCTCCATATGTAGCTTGGCCTGTGGACTGGAGAGTCCTCTATATTCTTTTGCAGTTGGCATGCTAAGTTCTCATTGGTAGATTGGTAGGGCATTTCTTCCTCCCCCAGGTATGGCTAGGGACAAGATTAAGGTGGGGCAGCACCAAGACGAGAGCTGGGGGAGTATATGTATTATTGAAAAGATTTTGGCACTTACCTCCTAAAGCTAAAATACACCCACCTCATGACTTAGCAATTTCATTACTGAGCATATACTAATGAAAAATCAATAAATATGTCCAGAAAAAAGACATTATATGAATGTTTGTATCAATTGTTTATATTAATAATAGTCTGAAACTAAAAGCAACTTAAAGCTTATCAACAGAAGAATAGATGGAAATGGAGATATATTCACACAATGGAATACTACACAGAAAAATAATGAACTACTGATTTACACAATAGTATATTTTAATCTCCCATATATATTGAGAGAAAGAAACCAGACAATAATGATTACATGCTATGTGAGAGGTTAAAATAGTGGTTAATTCTGAGGGGTTAATAGTCTGGGAGGGGCACACTGGAAGCTTATGAATTTTATGCCTTTACGTAAGTGAAGTTTATACCATGGCATGCACGTGCGTGCGCGCGCTCTCTCTTTCTCTCTCTCTTCCTCTCTCTCTCCCTCTCTCTCTCCCTCTATGTGTGGGTGTATAAAACCACGGTGAAAACCTAAGATCATATTACTTCATGTTCCTTTATGTATTTTATTATTCGATAAAAAATACAATGATGCAATGTCCTGCAAAATGGTAAGTTATGCAGAAATAAAATAAACGACCACAACAGCACAAAAGATGAAATACATGAATCGAAGTATATTATTACATTAAATACAAGTGAACTAAACAATACAATTAATATTAAACATGTTTGAATGATTAAAAACTGGAGGTAAATTCAAGGTAGATATAAACATATAACACAGGAAAACCACTCACAGCAAAAAAAAAAAAACTTATCATCATTACAAAGTTGAATACTAGGGCTTTATTCTGGTGGTTTAGCAAGATGTTAAATGGTGTTCTTATAGACAAAGAATACAGAATTAAAACAAGAAGACATTAGAGTTTTGCTTCAAAAGGATCATTCAAGTGGAAATCAAAGTTCTATAAAGTGGTAATTGTGGCTAGGTGTCCATCATAGTTCCATTTCTTAAAATGCTTTTGGATGCCAGCTCTGGCTTTCAGAATTGTTTTCATTGGCCTATATTTTGGAATAGTTGATTTTTCATAAATCTTCTTAGTAAGGATATGAAAAAAATTACTTCCACCTAATTCCATATATCTCGTGAAGGAGCTCAGAAAATTTTACCCCAAAATATGACTTTTTCATATAAAAGACTATTTTGAATTACAGGCCCCTCGAGATAAACAAAGCATTGGAGGGGGCTTTCCCTCTACCTGCATAAACCTGATCGACCTGATCAAAAGATCAAAGGGGGCATGGACTTCCCTTCCTCTCCCTGTTATCTCAATGTATTACAGAATATAGCCAGACCTGCCCCCCAATCATTTAAAATATTTAAAACGTGTCTCTCAGGTTAATTTACAAGTCAATCTGTTTCCCCCATTCATTCATCCTCCCTAGCAACAGTTTATCTTTTATTGCTCCTAAACAGAATTACCTATACTCCTCAGTTCCCCACTCCCCTCTAAAAGGTGTGTATAAAAATATCTGAACTTCACTGGGATATGGAGTAATCACTATGTGATTCTCCCCATGCACTTGGCATTAGTAAATAAACATTTCTCTTATTAATCTGCCTTAATTGTGAGTTGATCTTTCAGTGAACTTTTAGGGAAAAGGGTAAGTTTCCCCTCTCCCCTATACTTTCCTTAATGGATATTAAGTTTATTGTAAATTATTTTGAAAGAATTGCACTTTTGATACATGAGGAGGGTTAGATCCCTTGGCTATAATTTAAGGTCTGCCTTGAAGAAGGAGATTTTCCTTAAGGTCAATCCACCACGAAATTGGCAAGTGTTCAGAAAGGAAATTGAAACACACAAGTCAGATTTTATAGGTGTGGTGAAGCGAACCCATTGCTGTTTTTGACGCTGTCTCTGACATCTAGATTTTGAGGATATGGCCAATACAGAGGACAAGAGGCAATGCATGAAACTGAATGATTTTAAAGTTCTTGCGTATTTCAGAGAGTGGTAAAAACTACTAATTTAAGATAAATTGTAATAGGTCAGGGAAATATAGTATAGGGTAACTACTAAAAGAATGATGCAAAAATGAGTCACTAAAAAGCTAATTGAAATGAAAGATAGAAAAAAATTTAAAAATACTTGATTAATCCAACTCTGGAAAATTCTTATCCACACCTCATACCCTTGAAGCCTGACTCTTCCACTCCAGCAGTGTGCTCAGGCTGCTCTACGTTGTGCTAAGAAACCCTTTCTATCCTCCCAATGGATTTGATCCCAACTTGCTCATGTTTCCTCTTCTCTTCCCTAAATCTGTATTCTGAAACCCAAATGCATTTGTCTTTAATCTCCTCTCCACAAGCTTTTCTCCCTGACTTTACTCTTGGCATGCAGGATTTCAGCTTTCTCACAGGTTTCTTTGACCCACAGCTCTAACTCATTGGTTGTCTGTGTTAAGGACTCCTGGTTTCAGCCTAATAAGCCCTTATGGACTCCTGATAAATCTCTGTGGAATAAAAAGTGTTATTGATAGTAGCAAGTGACTGTTTAATGACAATATGGTGCCATATAACCTCAATAATATGGGAATTTATTTTTGATAATTTTCCTGTTCCATTTCAATGGAAGTTCAGTTAGAGCAGGGCTCTCATCTGTGGTCCCCCCACCCACCCTGCTTTTGTTATTAGAATAGGGCTTGGCACAGAGTAAGCATTTAATAAAATCTTATCTGATGTAAAAATTCAAGTATGATTATCTCCACTGTACACTTGCCACAGAGAAGCTTACTTGAGTTCTTGAAGCAGAGTTTGTAATAAAACTTATGTGTCCCAGGTCACTTATGGAGCAACGATTATGTTTCCCCAGGGAAGTCCTTCTAGTTCTAGGGACTGAGCACACAGTAGAGAATAAGACAAAGTCCCCACCCTTGTGAAGCTTACATAAGTAATAGGCAGACAAATGTATTTAAAATAAAATGCCAGGCAGTCACATGTTTTGGGAAGAAAAACAATATGAGCAAGGCAATGACAGAGTGAAGGGTGTGCCCCTACAGGGTGGTTAGGGAAGCAGTGGGCCCCAGCTCTGTGTATTTTTTCCTAAACTGCCCAGATAGCAGTACCTATAACCCATGTCAACCAGTCAATTATTTTTTTTTGTAACTGAGACTGAAACACAAAGATTCTATGTAAGAACTTCATCTTATCTTAAGGCATATACTAGAATAACTTGGTTTTAGTTAACCTCATTGATACAAATCCAAATTTACACATAACAGCTAAAAGTGGGGATAATTAAACTTAAAATGTTAATGTTTTTAAAGATTTATATAGCATTTTTATATAGAAGGAGTGGCAAATTAAGTTTTAGATCTGCAAAAGTTATATATGTTACCAAAAGTTTGACACTTGTCCTCAAGTCCACATCAGAAGAATGAGAACAAATGGTTTGAGGAGAAGGAAAGAGAAGTTTATTACTTTGCTGGCAAAGGAGGAAAAATGGTAGATTCTCATCTCAAAATCAGATTTCCTGGACATAAGCAGATATACAGAGCTTTTAAAGGGAGGGCCCTCAGTTCTAGGCTACTGATTCTAATTATCCCATCTCTGCCAAAGACAAAGCCTGTGACCTCTGCCGACCTGGACCCACCTAGGAGGCTGGTGCCAGCCTGGGATGGCTGAGCTATCTCCTGTAATACAAAGAACAAAAGACATTCCCCTGCCTCTCCCCACCACCTGCCTGAAGCAGGGATGCAGGCCAGGTCTCAGTTCCCAAAAAAGAGTGGGGGAAGTTTTAAAGAGACAGAAAATATTTTTGCCATTTTTTTTCAGGCCATTCCCTCTGTTACATATTCCTTACTCTCAATTTTATGCTTCCATATCTATGGGAGGAGGGGTGACTACTCTGTTACAGACACACGTAAGAACCACTCTATTACGAAAGGAAAACACACAATGCCACAGTGATTTTACACATACCACACAGGTTGCACCACAAAAGATGATTTATTTAAAGCATTTTTACAAAATTATGCATAATTAGTAGAAAATTATTGATCCTAAAACTAAATAGTACCTCAAAAGATTAACTGGCTAGACTTTTGTTGTGAAGATATGAAAGCCTTAGCAACACATTGGGGGTGACAGACAGCTTGTCATTTGGGGGATCATTGAAGGGAGAAAGACATAGAACTTGCATCTCCTTTTTACTCTAGGGTCTTAGAGCATGAGCAATTCAATGCCAGCTGAATCAGTTGGCAGAAAATTTTAGTTGGAGAAATAGTGAAAATCACTACAAAGGGGTAAAGAAGGTGCATCCTTAAAGTTTTTTGTTCTGTTGTGTTGTGTTCTTGTGTTATTTTGTTTTTTGGTTGAATAATTATAAAAAATCCTGTTGCTTCCTCTGTTCGAGGGCATGATGTTCAGGGGTGCCTGCTTTAGATTCACATCCTTTCTTCCTCCTTGTATTGTTCAAATTCAATTCAATTCAATTCTGCATCTTTTCATGCGTAAGCAGTCTTACTTATCAAAATAGCTCAGTGGTACACTGAAAAATGCTAATGCACATTACTCATGGAGAATCAGAACTTTTATTGTTTTTAAATCAAATTTCTCTTTTAAAAATAGGATTCATACTTTTGTAAAGAAAAAGAAAAATGTTAGGAACTAAAATGAAGTTTGACTACAATCTTGGATGTTATAACATTTCCATGGACATTTTATATGTGGAATTTTTTCAAACAAAAATAATTTATTTAGCACACTTCGTGAACTAGAGTATACAAATGCAAAAATATCTTTACTTATTTAAAATGATAGATATTATTTATGAAAATTTACAAAATCTCAGAAGTTGGCTAAGTGTCTACTGAAAATATCCCTGAGTTTTGCTTTGGCAGAGTATTTGCACACCATGTGGAACATTTCCTTTCCAGCTACTTTTACTGAAAACTCAGGGATCCATTTTCTGCCTCTAAAAAATTCACTTGGCTCTGCACTGGGGTAGAGAGAAAAGGAGTTTTAGGCAGAGTGGCTGAGCAAGCTGCGGCTGCTCCCTTCCACTGGCCCCATCTCTGAGTGTCACATGTCAAGGTCTTAAAAAAATAATGCACCATTGTCCACAGCTACAAAATTGAGCATCTAGCCCTAGGAGGTAGCCAGGCATTAGAGCTTAAGGAATGGTGCTCACACATACCAGCACCCTCTTAATTGCCTCACTGATGAGATTCAGGGTGGGGAAGGGGAAAGCAGGTCAAACAAACCCCATCTGAAGAGCCACTTGAGTTTATTTTGTTAGTTTATTATTTGACATAGTAATAACAATACTTCTATATCATAGAAGGTAGTTAATAACCATCTTGGTTTAATTGAATTGATTTAAGCAATTTTTCTGATGTTTGTAGAGTAATTTAACAAGCACAATCTTTAAAAGTGATCCAAACTAACTTCTTTCTTTCATTATCCTCTTCTATATAGCTCAGTGTTTCACGTGCCATCACCACCACATTGATAGACGCAAGATTGTGACTCCTATAATTTTAAGAGTGGAGTGTTAGCTGTTGACAATATAGCAAACAGACCTTATCAATGTGACCTAAAAGTATCTGTAACTATATGACAGGAACTCCTGCTGACTGACTATATGGTTTTAGAAGCAAGTGCTACGATTATTTCTTTTGTTTTCAGAAGCTCATGCAAAATTTGATATTCACAGCTGCTAGGCATCAATTTGATTGAAAAGCAATCTTACCACAAAAAAAAAACAAAAAACAAAAGTAACTGATTCCAGATTATTGCCAGATCATGCATTGTAGTGCTGGAGAGGATTCAAGCCTAAGCGCTACAAAAGTAGCCATGGCCCAGGTGGGCTATAAGATTTCAGTAAGCCAGGCCAGACTCCTGTCTGCTGATACAGCCTGATAGCATCTAGGAATTCCTACTAGTGGAGAAAGTATGGTAGCTGCAGAATTTTTCCCCCCTTAGTATGAGTATCCTGAAACAGACAACTGATAAAGAAATTACAAGATTGAAACTAATACTAATACATGTTTGCTTGCTGAGAAATTTAATCAAGATTCCTATTTACAATGTAAATAAAGACTGTGCATCGCAACGTGAAACATATATACATATAATATATAAATATCATTGCACAAACTTAAAAAACCATATATAGAGAGAAACCATATACAGAGAACATGGAATATACATAAAACCATGGGAAGCCACATACATGGAGAGCCTGGAAGAGCCTGGATACAAAGCAAGAACATTATTTAGAAAGTAATTTTTTCATTATTTTAATTGCATCTCTTTAAATATTGCTCTTTGAGTATTAAGTTAAAATTACAAGAGAGGAACAATTACATGAGAAAATCATTTTAGCCACATAAAAAGGTGGAAAGTCACAGTGACAAACAACAAAAAGGGGAAAAATTACTGTATTCTTTTGTGTTACAATAAGAATTCTTGTCAATATCTCTTAAAAAATTAGGCAAGTCTTGGGAATTATTCACCTCTGTCCAACTGTATGTGTGGCATATTTGTTCTACAAAAGATTTATTGCCATAAATAGACTAAACATGCTTAAAGAAATCAATATAATTCGAAACATTACATGTTTTTAAACTTTAAGTATAAATTTAAATGCAAGCATTACTGGAAATATTTCTACATACATATTGTTTTGCTTTTGTTCAATATGTGTTCTATGCTCCTAGAAGAGATTTACTTCTTCACTACTTTCTGTTCTTTTATCGTTACACAGAGATTTCTATGCACTATCACCACCATTTTCAGACATTTATGGACATTATTCATATGTGTTTCTTGTGCTTTCGCTCCCATCCCATTCTAGCTATGTATGATGATAGTTACATTTCAACATTAGCTTATACCTGTGTGCTTTTACCACTGCCAAGGAATTTAAGCAAAATGGGCATTTTCTAATTCTCTGTATAATTTCTCTTCAGCTTCCTGCCTACTATATATAGGCATGGTAACACTATTCAGAATAAATCCTTTTTAAACCTCAGAGGGTTTAGACTCTATGCTCTGCTATGCTGTGAGCTGATTGTTTTGAAAACAGTAATAATATTAAAAATATAAAAGAGTACTCAGTCAGACTTGAAGAATAGGGCATCAGGAGACTAGGTCATGTTTTCTGAGCAAGTCAGTTTCCTTATTGTGAATCTTATATGACTCTTATGTAAAATGAGGAAGAGGAAA
The DNA here is from genome assembly GCF_000956105.1 of Propithecus coquereli. Lineage (NCBI taxonomy): Eukaryota > Metazoa > Chordata > Mammalia > Primates > Indriidae > Propithecus > Propithecus coquereli. The sequence continues at coordinate 1,862,325 of NW_012145745.1, forward strand.
AGATGGTCTCTAAAATCTCTTCCAAATCTAAAGTGTTGAATATCATTAATTTAGCAAACATCTGTATGTACAGAGCACTTTTTTTATTTTAATGAATTTATGGGATACAAGCACAATTTTGTTATATGCATAGATTGTGTAGTGGTCAAGTCAGGGCTTTGGGTTATCCATTATCCAAATAATGTACATTGTACTCATTAAGTAATTTCTCATCATCCAGCCCCCTCCCATTCCCTCACTATTTCCAGGTATCCATTGTCTATCATTCCACTCTCTACATCCCTGTGTAAACATTGTTTAGCACCTACTTAGGAGAATATGTGATATTTGACTTTTTGTGCTTTGCTTGTTTCACTTAAGATAATGACCTCTAGTTCCATCCATGTTGCTGCAAAAGACATGATTTCATTTTTAATGGCTAAATAGTATTCCATTGTGTATATATACCACATTTTCTTTACACATTCATGCATCGATGGACACATAGATTTTGTTCCTGTCTTATTGTTAATTACTTTTTAGATGTTCTATAAATTCTTTGTTTCTATCTTTTTTTCTTTGTGGCTTGGTAGAATTCTATAGTGGAGTCATTTGATTCCTTCCCCTTCCTCCTTTGTGTGATTGCTTTACCAGTGAGATTTATAATTTTATGTATTTTCATGATGGTGAATATCATCCATTTCCTTCATTTATGAAGCTTAATCTTGCTCAATATAGAATTCTTGATTGGAAGTTTCTTTTCTCTTTCAGCAATTTGAATATGTTATCCCATTCTCTTCTGGCCTACAAGGTTTCTGCTGAGAAGTCCGTTGTTGTTAGTCTTATGGGATTTGTTTTGTTTTGTTTGATAGGTGACTGGACATTTATCCCTTGCTGATTTTAGAATTCATTCTTTCACTTTGACTTTAGATCATTTGATTATAACATGGTATGGTAAAGTCTTTTTGTATTGTGTTTCCCTGGGGATCTCTGAACCTCCTGTATCTAGATATCTAGATACCTTTAGCCTTAGAAAGTTTTGTTATTTTGTTAAATAGGTTCTCTAAGCCTTTTAATCTGTCTTCACCCTCATGAATACTGATAATTTGTAAGTTTGGCCTCTTTATGTAGTTCCAAATGTCTTAAAGCATTTGTTCATTCTTTTTTATTCTTTTTTCTTTATTTTTATTTGGCTGGGTTATTTCAAAATACCTGTCTTCAAGTTTTTTTGGTTTTTTCTTGATATTTATTTATTTTTTTTTATTTCAACATATTATGGGGGTACAGATGTTTAGGTTACGTATGTTGCCCTTGCCCCCCCGCCAAGTCCAAGTTTCAAATATGTCCATCCTTCGGGTGGTGGGCATCTACCCAAAAGAACAAATGATACTGTATAAGAAAGGCACCTGCACCCGAATGTTTATAGCAGCACAATTCACAATTGCATAGATGTGGAAACAACCCAAGAGTCCATCAATACATGAGTGGATTAATAAAATGTGGTATACGTATACCATGGAGTACTATTCAGCTTTAAGAAACAATGGTGATATAGCACCTCTTGTATACTCCTGGATAGAGCTGGAACACATTCTACTAAGTGAAGTATCCCAAGAATGGAAAGACAAGCACCACATGTACTCAATATCAAATTGGTATTAACTGATCTACACATAAATGTCTTCAAGTTTTGAAATTCTTTTTTCCATTTAGTCTAGTCTATTTTTGAAGCTTTTCAATGTATTTTATATTTTCTTCAATTAATTTTTCAGTTCCAGAATTTCTGCTTTTTTTTTTTTTTTTAAGATATCTGCCTCCTTGGTAAATTTCTCATTTTTATCTTGAATTGATTTTTTGAGTTCTTTGTGTTGGTTTTCAGACTTCTCTTGCATCTCACTGAGCTTATTTAAAATCAATATTTTCAATTCTTTATCTGGGATTTTAAGGATTTCTTTTTGGTTAGTATCGGTTGCTGGAGAATTATTGTGTTCCTCTGAGAGCATTCTTTGCTTTTTTTATGTTTCCTGTGTCTTTCCGTTGTCTTTCCATTGATTTCTGCACATCTGGTGTAACAGTTGCTTCTTCTTATTTTTCAATGTACTTTCCTTGGGAGGGAAACTTTTTCTTGAAGATGTGTTTGTATACCACATTATTATCATTATTATTATGAGTTATGGAGTTAAAATATGAATAAGATATTTTCCCATCTTCACCAAGTTTTACCTATAGATAGATAGATAATAGATATAGATGATATATATACAGATACAGATATATAGATCTTTTTTTCTTTTTCCCTACCAGTTTTCTAGAATATCCATTCTCTTTTTTACTTTATTAATAGACATATTATTGTACTCAGTTTTGGTGTGTGAATTGTCAAATGTGTTTTGTCAAAATGTCTTAATCCCCAAAGCTTCTTTGCTTCACCAAATGGATTTTCTCAAAAGAAAAATTTTTCATGTTAAAATGTGGCAGGGACAGCTGGATAATAGCACCACTTGGAATCCACTTTCAGTCTGGGATATGAAATTGATGTTTGGAAATAAAGCAGCCATCTTGCAGACATGAATAAGGTGTTAGATGGAGTCTATATCTCAATGACTAATGATTTCACTGGGTGGCTTCCACAGGCCTGAGCTACCTACATTGAGACTTCTTATTATGTATGAAATATAAACTTAGTTGTGGTTAAGGCAGTATAGTTTCTATTTCTGTTTTTTCAGTGTAAGCAATCCTAATTCATATATTTGCCCTTATATTTATTAAGCAGAAGCAGTTTATGTTCTGTGTATGAAAACTGTATTAGATATTAGTAGATTCTTTAGAAAATTTAAAATCTAAATATAGATACATAACATTTATGCTTTTGCTGAGATAACTTTTTATCTCTCTAGTATTTATTTCTATCTTTGTTCTATAGCTTCTCTTATTTTATTTCTTATATTCTCTTTCATTCAGTATTCATTTTAGAATTTCTAATTATCTTACCAAAAACATCAGTTAGAGAATTGATATTTTATTTACATATTTATCAAATACTATATCTGTTTCTCAAGGAACAGATGACATCATAATCTATTGTATTTTCCATTGTCATTCCCTTTTTTATTGTATTGATTTAGCATTACATACCTCTCAAATCCATTGGTTTTGTTTAGCATCTCAATTTACTCTTCATCCTATCAAGGAATTATTCATATATTTTGGCTTTTACTTCCTTGTACTTTATTTTCAACATTTGTAATCTTTGGCTTTTATTTTTGCATATTGCTGTTTCTTCCCTCTAACTGTCATCTACATTCTCATTGCCCTTTAAAATGATCTCTACATGACTGATTTTCTGCATATATGGTCTCATTTTTCAATTTGATACTATCCTTATTGTTCATGTTGTGTTTTAAGACAACAGATGAGCAGAATGTACATAAACATTCTCCATGGTTTATGCACTCGGGAGAGTGCTCTTCTTCATTAAAAACCTTTGATGGGTGCCGGGCGCGGTGGCTCACGCCTGTAATCCTAGCACTTTGGGAGGCCAAGG
>NW_012145745.1:1866187-1867764 GCF_000956105.1 Propithecus coquereli
GTGTAAGAAAGAATGATCTAAGTTACATGCCACTGATATCCTAGAAATTATGTCAAATATTGAGGCATGTATTTTTCTGCTGAGAACTACAATAAAATTCACTCAAATGTCTTAGTATACATCTAAAGTGTAATTATTGATACAAATCGAGTATGAAACAATAATTTGGAAAATTATTAGAAATTATTTTATACTGAATACATATTAACTTTTTAATTAGACAAACTTCATTAACAAATTTTAGTGTGTTTAGTAACCAAATTTAGTAACTCTCAGGTGTTATGCAAAACTGAAGATCAAAGGGTAAGCAAGACAAATGCGGTCTCAGTCCTCATGGCAATTTTAGGTGTCATGCGTAAGTTAATATACCATGACTGGTCTAATTCAAGAGTTGGCAGACTATAGTTCACATGCTAACTCCCACATGCCAGCTGTTATTTTGTAAATAAGTTTAAATGAAACACAGCCATGCCTATTAATTTATATACTATCCATGACTGCTTTGATGCCATAATGGCAGAGTTGACTACTTGAAACAGATACCTTATGACCCACATAGCCAAAAATGTTTACCATCTGGTCTTTTATAGAAAAAGTTTACTGACCTCTGGTCTAATTGATCATATCAATAATTAAATAACAATAAGAGTAACTCTGACTACTTTATTCAACTGTTTAAAATATGATCTGTATGTATGAATGCAATGGGAATTGACAGGTTTAGTTAACCAAAAGTCGTACCAGTTTGTATAAGAGCCTTTGTTTGATGCAACCATTGCTGCATTAATTTGCTCATGACCATCTTTCATGACATATATAATATCATCAAGCCAAGAATCAATGATTTATCCTCATTAATTTTATGGTCTTCCCATTCATGTACAGATGCAATGCTATAACAAACAGGATAACTTATAGTTATTATATTAAGTATTTAGGAGAAATATCTAATAAGGTTAGTGCATCAGTAGAGCACCTTAGAAGAATTCATTTTTCTTAAAAGCCACAATGACTTTGAGGTATCTTACCTATAAATTTAGGTAATATTTAAGAATCTATTCAAATGTTTTGGTTGAGAAAATTTGCTGGTGTTTATAGGAGCTTACAGATTCTAGTTGTAAAATATGATTAACAGGAAATTGTCCAATTATAGAATGGACTCTAAATTTCCTCACATTCTCAGAAAGTTTGTAGTCTAAATCACCTTCTTGCTTCTCCTAGTATTTAGCTATGTTAATAGCATTGATAAATCCTCACAGGTATTCTGTCAACTCCTTACTTAATTTTAAGGCAGCATTTTTTGATAAAAAGCATACAGAGAAAAATCAATCATTTTCTGTAATAAATTTATTATAGATATCTGTATGCCTGTTGTATAAAAATAAATTTGGCCCCATGTGTTTGATTGTAGAGCATGGATATTTATTATTGCCTATCTGTATCTGTTTTCAAAAGAAAGTATATTCCTCCCATTATTTAATCTTCTTTTACATCAGATTTTCAGAGAAATAAATTTATGCAATTGATGGAAAACTTACCCAAGATTAAAAAATAGTACGACATCATCATCACTAACC
>NW_012145745.1:1869049-1872004 GCF_000956105.1 Propithecus coquereli
AGAAAATTATAAAGTATGTAAGGCATTTTTCTTTTGCAAATTATTATGGGATATTTTTAAATCATTTTATATTGAAAAATGTTTAAGCATTGTGAATAAAGTTGTTTTAAGAAAATACTACTAGCTTTCAACAAATGGACACTTAAGAAATAATGGAAGCTATTTCATAAAATAAAACAAGAAACAATATTAGTGGTCATGTAGCTTATAATATTCATAAAATTTTGGATGGTGTTTATAAATGCAATTTATCTTGGATTCATGGTACTTGATATAATGTTAAGAAGAATAAGGTTTTGACATTCTCAGATATTAGACATTGAAAAACACTACTAAATGCTTAAAAAATTAAATTGAATAAAATTTATATTTTGAAGTTACAAAAATATTCTTAGCCCAGAAATGTTATCAACACAAAGTGGGCACCAAATAAAAGTTTATTAAGTAAGTAAGAATATAATAAGACAATGGGAAAACAAACAAAACAAGCTGAGACTGCCAACCAAAATTAATACTGACTACAAGAAATGGGCAGAAATGCAATTGGGGAAAATATAAAGATTCGTCTTTATCTTGCTTTTACAATACTGCATCAATCATCCATTCATTTGTCCTTTGGAAGATAAAAAGTGAACCATAAAAAAAAGTAAAATAAAAACCTCTTTATATCAAAATCAAATGATAGGTGTTTGTAGAGGCACTCTGCCATGGAGCCTAAACATCCCTGCCTATTCTTGCTGGGTATTCCAACAATGCAAAGCTCTGACTGATCTTCACCTTAGCCATTTTTCAAGGTTGTGATTGTGGTGAGCAACCTTAAGATGAGGTAGCATCTTGGCAGAGGGCAGTCTTGTTCCAACTTGCTGTAAAAGCAGTAAATCCCACAACCTCAGTGTTTCTCTGTTGTAATACAATTCACTGCATGTGTAGACACCTGTGGGACTTGGAGGACAGAGGGAACCAGTACCAATATGAAGCTCTGGTTTCTACTTTTGCTGTGAGTAATAAAGTCCTTTGTCTCTGACATAGGAGTTTTGTGATTTTTGTCAGCATATGTGAAACAGTAACAGTCTAATTTTCTAGCTTGCAAGTAGGATAAAATCTAAGACCCTGTACAGTTCTGTGTAATGACATCACTACCAAAATTTGTATGCATGTGTACATATATAATTCTCTATATAATTCCATATATACAAATACATGCACATATATATCTCATATCTACTATTATTTTTTAGTTAGTTCTTATAACAAATTGCTAATGATATGCAATCTTGTGTCATTTTCTTAAGTTCTCTGTGCCCTTGTTTCCTCAACTATACGTTGATAATACCATTGGTAGATAACTCATAGGGTTATACGTTTTAAATGATATAATGAGCGTAGCATTCTTAGAACAATGTTTGGCACTCAATAATTTTAACCATTCAACTTTAACTTTGATTTCTATTAGTATGTTTTATAATCCATCATTTTGCTAAGATATTTCATTGAAAATAGGCTTATGATACTACTATAACTATTAAAGAACCTAGATTTTGGGTAAAATAAATGCCATTTTATAGAGTAATATCTACAAATACATATAATGACAATTTTTAAAGGAAAATTTCACATTTTGCTTTAAAATCACTTAAAAATCATTGTTTTAAATTTCAAGTAGGCAGATTGCACAAAAGACAATACATGTCTTCCTCCTGTTTCTAAAATTGATCACTTTTGAGGTTACTCAGACATAATATTTAAATATGTCGATGATGATGTATATTTAAAAGACAACAGTGGCCTCTAGTGATGCAAAATCTAAAATAACAGGGTGGAGATCTCTAAGCCATTCAAAGAAAAATAAACAAATTATTTACTGACATTTTTAAATTCCATTGATGAAAGATTAATGTAATCTTTTATCTTTTATCAATGAAGAAAATGTCAATAGAGAAAGCACCTTCTTTTCACAAGTGACTTTGTATACACTGTTAAATTAATGTGCATACTGTTTAAGTCAAATGGGAACTGTCATCTTCACTTCTACAGTTTATAAGTTTATACTATAGATACATAAATAGCCAAATCATAAATAATTACAAGAATACTAATTTATTGTTCAAACACCTTTGATTAGCAATGAATTAGAACTTTTTTGTGAATATTAATGCAGATGGTCCCTGACTTACAGATGGTTCAACTTAACAATGTTTTGACTTCACAATAGTGTGAAAACAATATGTACTCAGTAGAAACCATACTTTGAATTTTGAATTTTGAATTTTGATCTTTTCTTGGGCTACAATATACATTATAATACTCTCTTGCGATGCTGGGCCAAATCATCTAACACAAAGCCTATTTCATAATAAAGTGGTGAATATCTCATATAATTTATTGCATACTGTACTGAAAATATTCTGAGCATGTTTAAAGGTAGGCTAGGCTAAGCTATGGTGTTTGGTAGACTATGTATATTAATTGCATTTTTGACATGATATTTTCAGCTTATGATGGGTTTATTGGGAAGTAACCCATCCTAACTTGAGGACTATCTGTATTATACTGGATTTGGTACCAAAACTCCAACCTTGTAATACTTGTTTTTAAGAAAACTATCTCATGGAGGTCCAACTATTTAGTAAATATATGTTTATATAGAATTTTAGCTCAAGTCAAAGGAAATTATGATTATTCAATGTACACACACATCATACATATATCATGCATGCATACATACAGGTGCCTTATGTCTGCATATTGTATATGTATGTGTGTACACATATATGTATATATATTGTGCCATATTGTATACTTTTTGATTACATTATAGATAGTTTTTACTTATAGTTTTTGTATTATCTAGTGAGAGTATATTATTTACCAAGCTTATAACTAAAATCTTTTCTTTTAGTTTGACACTGAATATTTTGAATGATTTTCTTTTTTTACTATTCAATATATAAAAAG
>NW_012145745.1:1875579-1877712 GCF_000956105.1 Propithecus coquereli
ATATGAAATATGTTTCATATTATTGTTATAAAATCCTAAAACATCAGAATTCTTAAACATTATCTGGCCCTAAGGGTTTTAGTAAGTGGTTTGTAGAATTGCATGAGGATTGCTGCAATAAAAGTTCTTATGCCTATACCCAAAAAGACTGGGACATTCATTTTTATAAATTAGATTTCATGGAAGTGAAATTGCCAGGTCATAGAATATATACTTTTCCAATTTCTTAAACATCTTAAATTGCTTTTCTGAAATATTGTAATTCATCATTCCCTCAAAAATGTGTTAATGTGTGTCTATTTCTCATGGTTTCACCACCAAAGTATTTTTACAAACTTTTGATATAGTATAATGACTTTTATACACAGACTACCTTAATTTTTATACTGATGTTTCCCACAATGAATGTGCCATTCAAGGATTACTATGCACAAGATTTGATAAATCTGAAACCCAATAGACAATGTAAAATAGGTAATTCAGGATAAGTAATACACAGAAGTTTATCTTTTTTACTATTTTTATTGATACCTAATGTACATCTTTATGGGGTACATGTGATATTTTGATACATGCATACAATGTATAATGATCGAATTAGGGATTTAGCATATCTGTCACTTCAAACATTTATCATTTCTTTGTGTTGGGAATATCTGAACTCTTCTATTTTGAAATATACATTAAATTATTATTAACTATAGTCGCACTACTATACTGTTAAATATTAGGACCTATTCCTTCTATCTAATTGTACGTTTGTGTCCATTAACCAACATCTTTTCATTTCCTCCCACTCATCTTCCCCAGCCTCTGGTGACCATCATTCCACTCTCTACCTCCATGAGATCAACTTTTATAAATCCCACCTGTGAGTGAGAACATGTGAAATTTGTCTGTCTGTGCCTGGCTTATTTCACTTATCATAATGACCTCCAGTTCCATCCATGTTACTGCAAATGACAGAATTTCATTCTTTTTATAGCTAAATATTATTCTATGGTGTGTATATACCACATTTTCTTTATCTATTCATGCATTGACGGACACTTATGTTGATTCCATACTTTGGCTGTTGTGAATAGTGCTGCAATAAACAGGAGGGTTCAGGTATCCCTTCGATATATTGATTTCCTTTCCTTTGGATAAATACTGAGGAAATACCGAGTAGTGGGAATTCTGGATTATATGGTAGTTCTACTTGTAGTTTTTTGAACAACCTCCATACTGTTTTTCATAATGAGTATATTAATTTACATTCCTATCAACAGTGTATGAGAGTTCCTTTTTCTTCACATGCTCACTAGCATTGGTTACTTTTTGTCTCTTTAATAATAGCCGTTATTGCTGGGATAGATGATACCACATTGTGATTTCGATTTGCATTTCCCTGATGATTAGTGATGTTGAGCATTTTTCATACACATTTTGACCATTTGTATGTCTTCTTTTCATGAATGTGTATATAGACCCTTTGCCCACTTATTAATGGAATTATTTGGTGGTATTTTGGGGGAGGCTATTATTTCAGTTCCTTATATATTCTGCATATTTTTGGATGAATAGTTTACAAATGTTTTCTTCCATTCTACTGGTTGTCTTTTCACTCTGTTCATTGTTTCCTTTTCTGTGCAGAAACTTTTTAGTTTAGTATAGTCCTGTTTGCATATTTTTGGAATTGTTGCCTGTGCTTTTGAAGTCTCAGCCATAAAATCTTTGCCCAGACCATTGTCATGAAGCATTTCCCTTTGTTTTCTTGTAGTAGTTTTATAGCTTTGGGTCTTAACGTTTAAGTCTTTAATCCATTTTGAGTTGATTTTGTGTATGTATAGTGATAGATGGGGACTAGTATCATTCTTTTGCTTATGGATATCCATTCTTCCCAGTGCCATTTATTGAAGATGTCTTTTCTCCAATGTATGTACTTGGCATCTTTGTTCAAAATCAGTTGGCTATAAATATGTGGATTTATTATTTCTGAATTCTCTATTCTGTTCCATTGGTCTATGTGTCAGGGTAATGCTGCCCTTGAAGAATAAGTCAGGAAGAATTCCTTCCCCTTCAGTGTTTTGAAATAGTTTGAGAAAAACTGGTGTTAGTTATTCATTATATGTTATTCATTACTGTGTTCAG
>NW_012145745.1:1877762-1879914 GCF_000956105.1 Propithecus coquereli
AATTCTTCATTTTTTTCCTCTTCATATGTTTCTTTCCATCTGTTGTTTCATCTCGTATAAACTGCAATTTTCATCTATAAATTGATTCTCTTTGTATAATAAAACAAAAATTGTTTTATGTTTTTAACTTTTATGAGCTTGTTTCTTTAATCCCTCCTTCCATTTTCTTCCTTCCTCACATGGGGTTGGCAGATATGAGAGCTCTTATTCACAGCTAATAGATATGTGCATTTTGACTTCCAAACATTTAACCCAATTGTTTGTAAACTGTGACCTTAATTATCAAAAATTTTGAAGCAAGAAGGGAATCTATTGCAGCCTGAGAATTAAAAAAAAAAAAAAAAATTCAAAACCAAAAATGAAGGCTCAATTCACTTCTGATAAAGCAGAAATAATTCTTACATAAGAAAGAAATCAGACTAAAAATTTCAAGAAAACTACTAATGCAGTAGTAAAAACTAAAATTGTTTTCCATCAATAATATTCAAGTAACCATCACAGAATGTCATCATGAGAATTAATATGAATTACTAGATAAATGACTTTAGATGCTTTTACTTGAAGAATGTAAAATCTGAAAAACAATTCTGAAAATTATCAACATGTAAGTAAAAATTAATATAGACATTAAACAAGCAAGAATTTACACTGTGCTCCAAAGACCATTTGGTGGGAAAGTTAGTAAACAGGAACTCTATATAGAATTCAGGGTAAAGTTGAAGGATAGTGCCGTATCTGAATCATTAGAGAAATTTTCAGGGAACAGAAAGGATTTCTAGAGATATTTAAAAAACAATCATCACATAGACTTTTTAAAAAAAGTAATACATCCAAAGTGGTTAGTAGTAGTTGGGAGATGAAATCAGAACCCACATTGCTTGATTTTTTGTGTGTATGTGTGAGAACATAAGATTTTATTTCTCTTGCATAAATACTTAGGAGTAAAATACTGGGATGTGTGGAAAGCATATGCTTAAATTTATTAGAAACTGCCAAACTGTTTTCTAAAGTGTCTATACCGTATTGCTTTATCATTATGAGGGCAATGAAAGAGAGATTACTTTTTTTAATTTTTATTTTAGCTCATTGTGAAATGTGGTTTATTTTGTCACTTGCTTTGCTCTTTAATGCCCTATTTTCTCCCTCCCCCCAGCTTTGAGGTATAGTTGATATACAAAAAAACTAGCTCTAATTAATGTATACAATTTGATGAGTTTGGATATATGTATACACTAGTGTGGCCATCACCACAATCAAGGTAATAATAGGTACAATGTTACATTCATGCAAGATGAGTAAATTCCAGGTTGTATTATTTTGACTCCTTGCTCTGCCACCTAGTAAGTTTGGCATTTTGCCTCTATTTCCTCAAATTCTTCATGTGTAAAGTAAGGATAGAAATAATGTGGTTTTGGTGAGGATTAAATTAGTTCATAAATGAATCAGTCTCTTTATATATTACCTATAATTATGATTATAGTTGAGAAGATTAATTTTAAAAAAAGCAAAGGAATTACATCAAACTAAAAAGCTTCTGCACAGCAAAGGAAGCAATCAACAGAATGAAGAGATAACCTACAGAAGGGGAGAGAATATTTCCAAACCATTCATCTGATAAGGAGATAGTAGCCAAAATATATAAGAAACTCGAACAACTCCACAGCAGGAAAACAAATGACCCAATTTAAAAAGGGGCACAGGAATAGGTACTTCTCAAAAGAAGACATACAAATGGCCAACACGTATATGAAAAAATGTTCAACATCACCAATCATCAGGGAAATGCAAATTCAAACCACAGTGAGATTTCCCCTCACACCTGTTAGGATAGCCATTATCAAAAAGACAAGTGGTAACAAGCGTTGGTGAACTCCTTACACATTTTAGTTGCTTTGTTTGCAAAGTTAATCATTTAGTTATTACATTTTTGCACCCAACTGTTAATCACACATTGGTGAACTGCTTACCTTACCAAAGAATTTGAAGCAATACCATATACTTGGCTTCCAACTATCAACAAGTAGCCATATTGCTGTAAGCCAAGCATGTGAGGTCAGAGTTTATGACACACCCAATAATTCCTGCTTTATTTTTTAACATTTCTAGTATATTGTTTTGTTTAAACATTATATTACATAGCAGTTTTCTATGC
>NW_012145745.1:1882774-1894771 GCF_000956105.1 Propithecus coquereli
AGAGAATGAAATCAAATTAGGTGTTTGTGATTCAGGATTATGTTATATCATATTTTTGAAAAACACAGCAAATCCTTCTATTATAATAATTTTGGGTCTGGTTCTTGCTTTTTTAGTTTCTTTAGGTGCATTATTAGTTTGTTTACTTGAAATCTTTCTACTTTTTTGATGTAAGCATTTATTTCTATAAAATTCCCTCTTAGCACTGCCTTTTCTGTATCCCATATGCTTTGGTATGTTGTATTTCTATTTTTCTGTGTTTCAAGACATTTTTTGATTTCCTTATTAATTTCTTCATTGACCCAATGATAGTTCAGGAGTATGTTATTTAATTTCCTTGTATTTGCAGAGTTTCCAAAGGTCCTTTTGCTATTGATTTCCAGTTTTATTCGATTGTGGTCTGAAAAGACTCTTACTATGATATTGATTTATTTTTAATTTGGTGAGACTTGTTTTGTTGTCTAACATATGGTCTATCCTGGAGAATGTTCAATGTTCTGATGAGAAGAATATGTAGTCTGTAGGTATTATATGAAATATTATAGAAATGTCTATTTGGTTCATTTGGTTAAAGTGCAATTTAAATCTATTTTTTTGTTGTTGTTCATTTTCTGTCAAGATGATCTGTTTAATGCTGAGGGTAGGGTGTTGAAGTCTCTAAGTATTATTGTATTGCAGTCTATCTCTCTCTTTACATCTAATAATATTTGTTTTATATATCTTTACATATGCTTTGTTTTACTATCTTTATGTATGCACCCAACCCTGGGTGCTCCAGGATTGGGTACATATATATTTATGATTATTATATTCTCTTGATGAATTGATCATTTTATCATTATATAATGACTTTTTTTGTCTTTTTACAGTTTGGCCTTAAAGTCTATTTTATCTGACATAACTATTAATACTTCTTTCTTTTGGTTTCCATTTGCATGGAATATCTATTTATGTATGCACCCAACCCTGGGTGCTCCAGGATTGGGTACATATATATTTAGGATTATTATATTCTCTTGATGAATTGATCATTTTATCATTATATAATGACTTTTTTTGTCTTTTTACAGTTTTTGACTTTAAGTCTATTTTACCTGGTGTAAGTATAGCTACCCTGGTTTGCTTTCAGTTTCTGTTCACGTAGAATATCTCTTTCTATCCCTTCACTTTCAGTCTATATTTGTAAAGACAGGTCAAATAAGTTTCCTGTAGGCAGCATATAGTTGGGTCTGCTTTTTATCCATTTAGGCAATATAGATCTTTTAAGTGAGTAATTTAATTCACTTACATTCAATATTATTATTGATAGGTGAGGAGTTATTCCTGTCATTTAGTTAATTGTTTTCTGATTGTTTTCTATATTCTTTGTTCCTTTCTTCCTCTCTTATTGTTTATCATTGTCATTTGGTGGTTTTCTGTAGTGGTAAAACTTCACTCCTTTCTCTTTTTCATTTATGTATCTGCTTTACCACTGAGTTTTATATTTCTGTATGTTTTTATGATAGTAGATATCCTCCTTTCACTTTGAGACATAGGACTCCCTTAAACATTTCTTGTAGGGCCAGTCTAGTGGTGATAAATTCCTAGTTTTTGCTGGTTTGAGAAAGACTTTATTCCTTTTTTTTTTTTTTTGAAGAATAGTATTCTTGACTGAGAGGTTTTATTTTGTTTTTTTCCTTTCAGTACTTTGAATATATCATCCCATTCACTCCTGGCTTGTAATATTATTGCTAAGAAGTCCACTGTTAGTATGATGGGAATTCCCTTATATGTGACTAGAAACTTTGTCCTTGCTGTTTTTAGAATTCTCTCATTGTGTTTGACTTTTGACAGTGTGACTAATGTGCCTTAGAAAATACCTTATTGGGTTGAATCTATTTGGGGATCTGTGTACTTCTTGTATCTAGATGTCTATATCTCTTTCAAAATATAGGAATTGTTTAGATATTATTTCACTAAATAGATTTTCTACGCCTTTGCCTATCACTTCTCCCTCTGAAACTGCCAAAATTCAAGTATTTAATTGCTTTATTTTGTCCCATATGTCATATAGGATTTCTTCATTCTTCATTTTTTCATTCTTTTTTCTTTTTTTTTTTTTCAGTCTGATGGGGTTATTTCAAAACACCCATCTTCAAGTTCAAAAACTTTTTCTTCTCTTTGATATAGTCTACTATTGATGCTCTTGTTTGTGTTTTTTATTTCATTCCTTGAATTCTTCAGTTCCAGGATTTCTGTTTGGTTCTTTTTTTATGATATGTATCTCTTTACCAAATTTCTCATTTTAGATCATAAATTATTTTCCTGATTTCTTTGTATTGTTTATCTGTGTGCTCTTCTATGTCACTAAGTTCCTTTAATATCATTATTTTGAATTGTTTTTCAAGCATTTCATAAATTTTCTTTTATTTTGGATCTATTACCAGAGAATTATTGTGTTCCTTTAGAGATGTCATGTTTCCTTACTTTTTCATGTTTGTTATGTCCTTACACTGATATCTGTGTATCCGGTGTAACAGTCGCTTCTTCCAATTTTCTTGATTGGTTTTTGTAGGGAAAGATTTTTTTCCTCAATGTGTCTATAGTGTTGGTTGGAGTACATTGACTTTGATTCTGAATGGGTACCATGATGTGATCTCTGTATGAATTCTGTGGGTGTAATCAATGTCCATCGTGTCTGTGAGGTCCTTAGTGGCTTAGACTACAGTTGTTACTTAAGGTTGTGGTGAGGCTTTTCCAGGGACAGGGATACCAGACAGGCTGGTCCTCAGGCACCTGTGGTGGTGGTAGCAAGCAGGGCAATCCTATTCTCAGGCACCTAGATGGTGCATGCATGTACCAGCAGTGGTGGGCAGAGCAGGTCAATTCCCAGGCCTCTAGATGACACACTCAGGTGCTGGCATCAGTGGTGGTGGATGGGGTAGGCCTGTCCTCAGGTCCCTGGATGGTATACATGGGTCCTGGTGGTGGCAGGCAGGGTGGATTAATCTCCAAGCCCCCAGATGACATTCATTCACAGATGCTGGCAGTGGCAATGATAGGTAAGATGGGCCTCTCCTCAGTCACCCGGATGGTATGTACAGACACCGGTGGTGGCAGGTATGGTGAGTCAATGACCAAGCCTCTGGACTCTGTTTATGGGTGCAAGCAGTAAGCAGGGCAGGCCTGTCCTCCACAGGGTTACATTTTTTAGTAATTATGTTACAAAGAGCTTTTTTCAAATCATTTCCATAAATTATTTGTTAACTCTGTTCATTTATTTTTATAACCATTATTGTCATCCATTTAACACTGCTGCCTGTTAACTAAAATTTAGCAACAACCCCTATTAGTCTGTTGTTCTCTTCTTCCCTCCTACTTTGTCCCTCTTTCATTACAGTATCATTTGGAGATTACTTTTCTTCCAAGTGTGTCTGAACTTTAAGTGTTTATAGTGTTGAGTTAATAAACCCACATTTATTTCTCTAGATTATTCTCCTGTTTCACATACACTTGGCTACAAAATGTGCAGTATAGTATGTGCACTGCATATCCACTAGAATATCCCATAGGCATTTTATACTCTTGTCTCTCACCATCTGCCTTCTTAAAATGCCCATTTTATATCTTATGTATCCCAGGAGCCAGCAATGCCTAGCATTTAATGGACTCACAAAATGTTTGATAAATGCATGAATAAAAAATAATAGTGTTTTAAATTTCTTTAAAATATTTTCATAGTAATTACCCAATATTAAAACATGATAACAATAATTCTTTGAACAATTGGATAGTTTCAAAGAAGTGAAGCAGATTGAAAAATTTTATAATACTCAAATGTGGTAGAATCAGGAATAAAATCAAGTTTTCTTGTTTCAAATCTATATTTTTAACTATTTCATCAGATGGATTTTAACATATAACCCCTTCATTTATTTACTTTTATAAAGTGCATCTCAATTTGTTGTCATTCATTAGCTTAAATACATTATAAAAATATAAAATCATACTGGAATACTAAATAGACTAGTTAACAGTATGGGCACAAAATGGAAACAGTCACTTAAAATTATTACGTATAATAGATAAACTCATAATTGCATGTATATACCGGAGCATACACTCTAAATTCCATTTTTCTTGACTTACAGCCATTTTCATAGGAAATCAAAGGCAATCATAGATACCCCTGAGCCAGAAGTTGATGCCTTTGGTTTTAGTCTGCCTTGCTTTGGTTTAGTGTATCTAATGATAATGGGGACATAAATAGATGCATTTGATTTTTCAAAGTGAAGATATTTCATTTTACTTAGTATGAGATTGCAAAGAAATACTGCTTTATTTTTAGGACTAGTTCACATGAATAATAATCAGTTTTTTGAATTCCTTCAAAGAGGTTGAAACCCATCCAAGGATGCAAACTTTCCTTATTTCACAATATTCTTGAAAGATATGTGACCAGCAGACACCACTGTGCCTGTTTGTACGTGTGGGAACGCTGCAGCACATCCATTAGCCAATCATTTCTTCTTGCTATTTCCCTATGTTGGCAAAACACAATATTCCCACGCTGGCTTTCTTCCGATGACTCAGTAAATCTTTCAGCTTATCTGTAAAGCCCTCTCCACACCACCCACCTCCCAGAGTGTACAGAATGCACGCCTGTGGTGCGTACATGTCGGAATTTGATCAAAAGGCTGAATGTGGCTCTGTGCCTAGTTTGCATTTTATGGTTACAAAAGAGATTGGGCAAAACCATCATGTTGTAGACCGTTTACTCACCTGGAGTGTCATGACACTCCTGGGGTCCAGATAACTCTCTGGCCTTTTGAACTGACTTCCTCCATGCTTCATTCAGACCAACATTTTTCAGTGCACTTTTTAGATACAGTGTTCATTAACAAACTTTGAAAAAGTCAGGGAATTAGAAACATCTATAATCTCTTCTGCAAATCTGAAGTGAATTTATTTGGAGATAAAACCTAACTTGACCAGATATAAGATTATTCACAATCTCTATTTATTCTATTTAGTGTGACTATTCATTCAGGCCCTTGTGGAAGAATGATTAGAGGGTGCCACCCAAGATGTAATTGGAAATACTATAATAATATACACTATGTGCAACATATTACCTTTAGAAAATTCTAATTTAAAACGTATCTCATCCCAAGAGTTTCAGGTAAGGAAGTATGGACCTACAAATATATACTGAGTTATATCTCTTAATATATGTACTAACTCGGAAAAATTATTAGAGTATGTTAAGTTTTAAAAAAATTTTTTAAAATATGGCATAATTCCATTAAAAACAAATACATATATGTGTGTGTGCGCATAGGGTGTGTGTTTACATGTAAGTATGTACACAGCAATAACTAGAAATATATGCTACTCTCTTATATATTCTATTTTATATCGTCTTATACAAATCAGAAACTTCATATGCAAGGACATAAACTTATCCTGAGAACGTGTACTAGGCAGGAAGGGCACATGGGGAAGGAGGCAGTTATATAATATTCTTTTACTGTGAATATAATTGTTTCTAACTCTGCTGCTGTTAGCAAAATATTTATTAAGCACTTATTATAAGGCACACATTGGAGTAAGCATTTGCATTGATTATTTTATTTAATATTTAACACAGTTCCTTGAAATTTAATTTAATAGACTTTTTACTCTCTAAATTTTTTAAGGTGATCAAAACACATAGAACCTAACACATGGCAGAAATTTCCATTTTAACTTCATAAAATTATAAAATCACTTAATTATTTTAAACTATAATAGAAAAGATTCAATTTTTAAATGCAATACACTTCCATTAGTATATTTAGCACACAAAATGCATAAATAAGTAATAAGTAGTAATGTTTACCAACCAGCTTCCGTGGTGTAGGAGGAGCCCTAGTTTGTTACATCGGTGCATTAGTGTGGTATAAATAGTCCTATCATGGCTGATTTAAAGATACCAATATGACAGCTGAGCACAGAGTTGCAATGAGATGTGCACGGTTGCTTTAGGAAGCCAGTGCAAACTGGCTCTTGTGCTCTTCTGAAGGAAACTCAATAACCCCAGATATAACAAAGTTAATTTTAAATAAGAAATATAAATGCCAGTGCTAAAATGTTCTAGATACATTCATTAAACATGGAAGAAAAATACAAGTAAATAAAAACAAAGCAAACAAGTACAAGCAAGGTTATTCCAATTAAGTTCATTATATATTTTACATAAATTAAAATTTATAGACAAGAATTTTTATAAACAAATACATAGCTATATTTACTGAGGATCATTACATTTTTCTGAAAGGTCAGGACAATTAACTATGTTCAGGAATTTTAAGAAGTGGGTTCCTTTGAGGTAGCACAATACACATGAGGTCATAGGATTCAGGGAATGACCATATAGGCAACATGTCACTTCAACAGCATTTTGCAAAGCTGTGATTCTTTAGGGTGTTGCTCATAAAGCTCCAAAGAATGTCACCTGCATTCTCCATAATGAACATCAGGGGGCTTCTTATGAAAGAGTGCATGAGAAGTCTAGGTAAGAAAATAAATGCTGACTGTCACTTTAAGAAAAGATGCAGTTGGCTGGGCAAGGTGGTTCAGCTCAGGAGTTCCAGACCAGCCTGACCAAGAATGAGAGCCCATCTCTACTAAAAATAGAACAATTAGCCAAATATTATTGTGTGCACCTGTAATCCCAACTACTCAGGAGGCTGAGGCAGGAGGATCTCTTGAGCCCAGGAGTTGGAGGTTGCAGTGAGCTGTGATGATGCCACTGCACTCTACCCAGGGTGACAGAGCAGACTCTGTCTCAACACACGCACAAAAAACAGGGTTTTTAGGGTTACGGTTAGTTTTAGGGTTAAGCATGTGATAAATATGGGATATTTGAAGCATCAATTTGACATCAATGCAATAGGACCAAGTTGAGGAATGACAGCATGGTTGCAGAAGAAAAATAGAATGAAGATATTTTAGAAACTAACATTTGTTAAATGCACTTAATGAGATAGACACTACGGTAAGCACTTTTATACTTATCTCATGTAATTCTATACAATAAACTTATGAGGCAATTTTCTTGTTATTCCCTCTTAAAGAAGAGGAAGATGAGGTTCAAAAAAGTGAAGTAACTTGCCCAAGGTCACACAGCTAACAATAGTCCCACCATTATAGGGCAGTGGCCCCCAACCTTTTTGGCACCAGGACCCGGTTTCATGGAAGACAATTTTTCCATGGACTGAGGAGCAGGGGGATGGTTTCAGGATGATTCAAGCACATTAACATTTATTGTGCACTTTATTATTATTACATTGTAATATATAATGAAATAATTATACAACTCCCCATAATGCAGAATCAGTGGGGACTGTGGGCTTGTTTTTTTGCAACTAGATGGTCCCATCTGGGAGTGATGGCAGACAGTGACTGATCTGCCAGGAGGCGGAGCTCAGGTGGTGATGTGAGCAATGGGGAGTGGCTGTAAATATAGATGGAGCTTCACTTGCTTGCCTGGAGCTTCACTTGCTTGCCTGCCGCCACTCGGCTCCTGCTGTGTGGCCTGGTTCCTAACAGGCCATGGACCAGTACTGGTTCGCGGCCCAGAGGTCGGGGACCACAGTTATAGGGGATCAGCTAACAATGATCAGCTAATAATAATCCCATCCTGAATTCAAACCTAGACCAACTACAAAGTTTATATTTTAACTACTACATCAGTGATCTAAAATTTATTTTATTGCGCATCACTTTCAGTTTAATAAAGTGCAAATATGTATGGCATAAAGTTTAAATATGACATTTCCATTGTGTTAGAATTTCACCATAGCCCGAAATGCTGAGATCAATGTGATTAACTGTCAAAACCTTCTTACTCGAAAGTGAGATATTACACCACCTACTCAGAACTGTGAATCTGTTTCTGTCAGTATTAGCAAATTACCCACATCCAGCCTACAGAAGAGGAGAAGACAAAATGTGAATCTAAAGTTGAATTATGAAAAGCCCTATTATGTCATGCCCTACTCACTCCTTAGAGGCCAAGCAAGAGGGAGAGCTTGATGTATGTGCTCTGAAATTTGAGTAAGAAAGAGACAAATCTAGAAAGACTGAAATAAAGAGGTTGCTTCTAGAGTAAGTATTTCAGGAGAGCCCACTCCGGGAGTGAGCTACACTTCCACCTACGGAGAGCTGTGGGGAGCAAAGGCTCTTGTCCCCCTAAGGTTCACTGAAAAATCACAGACATGAGGCAGATTGACCAATAGGAGGAAAAGATACAAATTTATTTTTTATTTAACAAGTATACACAGGAACCCTCAGAATGAAGATTCAACTCCTCAGTGAGGTACAGATGTTTTTAAAGAATGGGGGCTTGAAAACAGAAAAACAGGTTTTGGGAGAGAGAGAGGAAGAGGCTTGTGTAGCTAACAAAGGTGGTCTTGTTATGTAAATGAACCTTAGAGGTAGCAGCCCTCAGAGAAAATAGAGGGTTAATGTTTCTTTAAAGGTGTCAGACTCTCAGTTAATCTTCCCTACACTGGGAAAGGACAGACTTGGCTGTATTAATGCAGATTCTCTACAGTTGTAAATTCTCCAGCCCCCCACCCCCAACACACGCAAAAGACAGCTTTCCAGTGTCACTTCTATCTGGGAGACTCACGGCAGCCATCTCAAAATATGTCAAAGAAATATATTTTGGGGTAAAATATTTCTAATTTCTTTCAGAGCCAAAGGTATGCTTTCATCTCCATGGGTCCTCTGTGGTCACCTGGATGAAAACAAGCATTTTTGAATAGGATGTATTCAAAATGCTTTCCTGACACAAAGGGGGTGACCTAAGCAGAGGGAGCATGAAGGTGAATGTTGAGTGTGATAGTGACAAGGAAAACCCCCATCTATTACTTGGTGGCGCATCAGCCACCTGAGACCCCCACCCCTCATGGAAGACTTGCATCAGCATAATACCTATTACCTGGCCCATCAACTAACCTATTACCTGGTGCATCAACATAATACTAACCCATTACCTGACATATCAACTAGCCTATTACCTGGCGGGCATTAGCCACCTGATACCCCACCCCTCGGACCACCCCAACTTAATAAAAGTGGGAAAAATTGGGTAGACAGGGCTCAGAATTTGGTGGCGAGACCTCTCCGAGCCCACCGGCAAATAAACTTTGACTCTCCAACTCTCCACGTGCTGCTGGGTTTGTCCTCAGGACCACCCGCTGTAACACTTGCTGTAGCAATAGTGGGGTGGGGGATTAAAAGTGCGCAGCTGGAAAAGGCAGTACCCACACAGAGGACTTCAGCTGGAGACCTACAGCACAGCATCTCTGAGGAGCCCACAGTATGAGGCAGCTATGGATATTTGTCACCCTTGATTACATTTGAGCCACTTGAGAAGACTTTTTCTGTCCTTCACTGCTTCTCCTCCCTACTCTCCAAACTTGAAGGAGATGGAGTAGCACAAATAGGAAATAGATATTGTCAACTATAACCCACTCCACACTGCCAGTGTGCACATTTGAAGTGAGCCCAAGGTTGAACAACAAGAAATGCTTTAAATTCTAAGAGCATCTGAAATTTTTGTATTAGACTGGAGTAGACTTGACAAAACCCAAACCTTTGCAACTCACCAAGATTTTATCCAAATGTTAGACAGATAGTAGCCCATGGATGGAGTCATGGAATGAGCATGTTACTGAAAGCTTGGCACTTGTCTTCAAGGCTGCATCAGAAGAATAAAGACAAGTGGTTTCAGGAGAAGGAAAGAGGAGTTTATTTATTTGCTGGCAAATGATGAGGATGGATACTCCTGTCTAAAATACCATCATCTTCCTACTGGACAGAAATACAGAGCTTTTCAAGGGAGGCCATTCAGCTTCAGGCAATTGCCGTTCAACTACAGCTACAGTTGATGATTCTGATAGTCCCATCTCTGTCCCATCTCTGCCAAAGACAATCCCATGACCTCCACCCAGGACCTCCACCTGGACAGTTCTGTTGAGCCATCACCTGCACCACAAAGAACAAAGGAGGCTCCCCTACCCCTCCCAACCACTGACCTGAGGCAGGGATGCAGGTTTTAGTCCTCCAAAAGGAGTGGGGTTAGTTTTAATGAGACAGAGAATATTTTTGCCATTTTTATCAGACTGTTCCCCCTGTAACAAGCAGATGTGAAAAAGAACGCATTTGCTTTCTGCTAGCACCCCTCAGAAACTGTAACTGGCTTTATGAACAAATTTCAATGGCGCTTATGTTTTTTTTATAATCTCCTTCCTTCACTAGCTATTCGAACTTCTTTAGTTATTTCCTAGAAGTGATAGAATTTTACAAGACAAAGGAGTTGAGATTCCAAAGTCCCTTGAACAAGATTCTTGATGCCAAGAATCATCATCCCAAATGACCTACTCCAATACACATTACCTATGCCAATGTGTGTGGCCCCTCCTTAAAAAGCCCATGATCTCTATTGGTTAGGGACATGGATTTGAGACTTTCTCCCATTCTCCCAACATATGTCTTTTGCATTTTAATTCCTTTCTTCCTTGGCAATCCTCATTGTCTCAATAATTGGATCTTTGTACAGCGAGTGAGTAACTGGATCTAGGTTGAAACCCCCTTGTGGTTTTAATTACAAAACAAGTGATATTATATCATTGCTAATACATTTATTTACTTATGTTACAGTTGCTTCTCTAGTGATTTTATTACCTACAAATATACTATAAAACACAAATCATGTACATCTTCAAAGGATAATTGTGCTCCCACTTTCAAAGTTAATCTATTGTAATAATCCCTGCATAAGACAATGAGTCTATATTGAAAGGGTGAGCAATGAGAGTGAGGTGGTGGTTCAATACATATGTAAGAATAATTGACAGCTGGTTAGGGAAAATTATTTTCATGCAATAAATGGCAAAATCTAGACTGGTAGTAGACTACCATAACATTGTGAGATCCAGTCACATGTAATTTGGCTGTTTTAATTAAAATAAAATTTTTTTTCAAAAATACATGAGTAAATTTTTAGTAAAACATGTTAAAGGAAAGGCAAACATGTAGTTTAGAGTATTTTTTTAATCAGTTTTCAGTGATCATTCATCAAATGTTGGGACCATAAAGTGCTATATATAATCTTTATAAATGCAACTTAATTTATTTGTGCCACACAATCGGTTTTCAGATTTTCAATAATAGGCATTGTTTTTATTGTTATTTTATATAATTGTTTTCAATTATAGAAATTGCTGTATTTTATGAATAACATATATGAATGTGTTCAATTAACTTCTACCCTATCTCCTGTTTTCAATTCTCTCATATTTTCCAGTAACTTTCCTATTACTAAACCATAATTGTCCTATTTATTTAAACTGCACACATAGACACTCACAGTGTCCCTGAGT
The DNA here is from genome assembly GCF_000956105.1 of Propithecus coquereli. Taxonomy (NCBI): domain Eukaryota; kingdom Metazoa; phylum Chordata; class Mammalia; order Primates; family Indriidae; genus Propithecus; species Propithecus coquereli. The sequence continues at coordinate 1,894,189 of NW_012145745.1, forward strand.
TTCTAAGATATAATACAGTTTCACAAATGTTTTTGTAGAAATAAATGGATGAATAAATGAATGAAGGATGGAAGAAATGAATAAATATATTTAACTCTTTCCATGATGAGCTAATAATTCTTTAGCTTTAATTTGAATTCTTAGACTTCTGTTCATGTCCTTCTCTGCTTTGATAAGAAAAGTTGAAGACATGTATGATTTCAGCTGGTAGTCTCTGTTCCTCAATGGTCATTCTTTTTGTGGCTCTTGCCCCCATAACTTCTGACCCCCACAACTATCCTCTTTTACCACTTACATTGAATTCTGAGAAAACCGTTAAAACAAAAGTCCCATGTGTAAATATCCTTCCGCATTTCTCCCTTTGCCCAGGGAGCACTATGTGGAAGTTGAGAATAGTGAGGATTTGAGTCAATGGTATTTTTTTCACTCTTCTTTTATTTATATCCTGGACACACAATTCATTATCTTTATGCTACAGCTACCTTTTTTTTTAGAATTCTCACCATGCCATGCTTATTCATCATTGTTTCTAGATGTAGTGCCACCTTTATTACTCCTTCAGCTGCTGCTACTCGTGTGCGTG
>NW_012145745.1:1895850-1898665 GCF_000956105.1 Propithecus coquereli
AGAAGGAAAAGTGTTCCTTTTCCACCCTACATAGCACCTTTGGGGCTTAAAAAAGTTCTCCATCTGATGCCAAAATAGAACTCTGTTTAGTTCAAGAAATTCTCTTTCTATACCTTAAACTTATGCCTTAAACTTAAATTCTATTTCTATGTTTTGAGACTATAAAGATATGTAAGATATAGTACCTGTTTTTTATTTAATTTTGTAAATTTTTGGATTTTACAAATTATTTAAAGAAAAATAAAATGACAAAGGGTTTTTAAGAAACACTCTTTGTTTGGTTAAAGTCTGCCACCATGTGGCTACTTTGAAAAATAACATTTTTAAAAGTGATTTTTCTTAAGCATTTAGATGCAGACAGGTATATAACATGCAATGTGAGATTCCATCATTGGTAAGCTGATTTAATCAATATAAAAAGCTCATTTATGATTATGGTATTATTATACAAAGAATTTCACATAAATTATTTATTTCTCACTACCAGCTTTTGAGGTAGATGTACAAGCCCTCTCCTTGGTCTGCAAGTACTAGTAATATTTACTTCACCATTCATGGAGTACTGACACAAGCCCTTGACAGGAATGCTTAGGTAATAGATTGAACTTTAATGTCAACTAGCTGTATCTGTGTAGCATCACATGACTATGACATGGTACAGTTGGATTTTAAGCCCAATTTAGTCTGACACTGAAACTAGATATATTAGGACCTAAACATTTTTTCCATGCCTTGGAGTTTCTAGATAGTTTAGTATGTTAATTACATTTGTCAAATAGCTGAAATATCTAAGCTTTCACTTTGTGCTAAGTTGACATAAAATTAATACTACAACTGGTATTGGTATAGTATAGTATCATCGTGAGAAGATAAATATTCTAGTGATGGTTAACTTTAGGTGTCAACTTGGCTAGATTAAGGAATTCCAAGAGTGAGAGTGTTTCCTGAAGGATTAGAGTGGGAGTCTGAATGGACTAAGTGGGGGGGTACCATCTAATCAGCTGAGAGCTTGAATAGAACAAAAACAGACAAAAAGCAAATTGGTTTTTCTCTCTGGAATCTGGGATACACACTTCTCCAGTGTTGGACATCAGAATTTCAGATTCTCCAGCCATAGGACTGCATGACTTACACCAGTGGCCTTCCAGGTGCTCAGGCTCTTGGCCTCAAAGTGAGAGTTACACCATTAGCTTCCCTGGTTCTTAGGCCTTCGGTCTTAGACTGAGCCAGGTTATGGCATCCCAGGGTCTCCAGCTGGCAGACAGTGTGTCATGGGACTTCTCAACCTCCATAATCATGTGAGCCAATCCCCTTAATCAGTTCCCTTTCTTCTATCTATCTTATTGGTCTGTCTCTCTCGAGAACCCTAATATAATTGTTATCTTATTAAGAATTAGTACCTAAGGATTTCAAAGTTGTTCTTTTCATGCTATGTCAAACAAACCACAACGAAACAAACATAAAAGTAACACCTGCTATAGTATGAATGTATACATAATATGTGCTTGTTTTATGAATTTTCTACAGTAATGAGATGAGAATTATCATCACTGTGAAGAATTATCACTAATTTTATGTAATAGCATTTTGTAGCAATATACTTCAATTAAGCTAAAATTTATATTTTTGGACCTAGCAATAAGTTTTATAAGGTAAGGTTGTGTATTTCTTACCCTTAGAATGATCCATACCCTCTATCACATGTTTTCTCTCCTTTCATAGAATCACAGGATCAAAAAAATCTATTTCCTTAAGAACTGATCTTATATGCTTTGCTTTTTATTGTGAAATTATCTGAATTGTCAGATAATTTAGCTAAAGGATCAGTTAGGGAAACAATAATTCTCTATTCCACATATTGTTCTTTTTTCTTCTTCATAATGTTATATAAGAAAGAGTGACTGAACAACAACCACCTTTTACTTCCCTCTAAAATTATAGGTAGAGGAAAGTACAAAACATTTAAAATAAGAGTCTAGAGGCTGTTTGTTAACCACTCTTCTAAAAAAATTACTGGCAAGGACTGTGGACTAGATCTCCAAGAAAAATGAGGGAAATTTTTGAATACATGTTTTTACAAGTCACAAGCAAAAAATTGCTAAATTTGAGCCTTGCTGTCCTGAGTTGATCTTTCTCCAACTTTTTTAAACCTAAGACACCTAAATCCCCCCTTTCCACAGTTTCAGTTACCCACGGTCAACCATGATCCAAAAATATTAAATGGAAAACTCTAGAAATAAACAATTTATAGGCTTTAAATTGTACACTGTTCTGGGGAGTGTGATCAAATCTCACACTTTCCTGTTTTGCTCGGCTCCATCTTGCACAGGTCCTGAATTGTCCCTTTGTCCAGCATATCTATGCTGAATACTCTACCCATCCATTAGTCACTTAGTAACTGACTTGGTTTTATCAGATCAAAAAAAGATAGTATATATAGGGTTCAATACTATCCAAGGTTTCAGGTGTCCAATGTGGATCTTGGAACTTAGCCCCCACAGATAAGGAGGGACTACTGTACCCTCAAACGTTTAAGGTATAACACTACATTTGCTATACTCATGATTTAAATTGATTTAGCACCAGAGAGATCTGTTAACCTTCACTTTTTTTTAATTAAAAAAAAATCCATTGATGTTGCACCTCTCCTTCAATTCAGTGTATATTGCAATATTCTACAACTATCTGAAGCCATCATAGGAAACAGATCTTGACAGCTTCTTACACTGCAGGTAAAGGAGTCTTTAGACAATTCAGGTGGGGAGGATATAACTAGTAATAATATACCTTGTATCTATTCATTTGACATGCATCT
>NW_012145745.1:1902700-1903578 GCF_000956105.1 Propithecus coquereli
TAACTAACAGTATTTAACTTTTATCTAAAATTTTTCTAATTAAACTGAGATATATCTCACACACTGATTGGTAGTAATCAACTCACAGTTACCACATGAGCTGATTTCTCTCATTTAATAAATGAAGAAAAATATATCACAAATTCAATCATGAAATGTTGAAGTTACACATGACCCTACAGAGAATAGAAAATCGAGTCAGGATTAGATAAAAAGATGTTCAGATTTGAAAACTGATCTTTTTTTGAAAGTATAAATTGAGAGTCTTAATAACATCCTATCTGTGATTGTCAATACTATTTTAGCTTAACATTGTCTTGTGAATATTAAACTGTCACTTTTTATTTGCCTCTTTCTCCAGAAACGTCTCCTTAGTATAACTGCACAAATATTTGAACTGAAAAATGTATTATTTTTATATGCTTTGTTTATTTTGTGTTTACTGTTTCCTTGTGTCTTCTTGTGAGTTCATAAGCAGGGTGGAAAGGAAGGGGTTAATATGTTCTGCCACTCAGAAATTACTACCCACAACCAAAATCATAGCTTAGTTTCTTCTCAAAACACATGTTTACCATTTTTAATCACAGACTCAGTGATTAAGAATGGAATGAAAAAGAGACATGACTAAGGAGCAATTCAAATAAACAAAGAATTAAGATGTTGTGATATGTTTATAAAGACTAGCAACATCCGGAATATTCCAACTAACTAGTAAGGATAATGCACTCTTTCTTTTAATAAGGGCTTTGAGCATCATAAAATATAAAAAATGCTTAAGTATTACTGATATCTTCTGTTACTTTTCCTTTGTCTTCTGGCATATGCCAAGGTCTGAATTTTTTCTTTATTTCAATGTGTTGTGTTCACTACCTCTGACT
>NW_012145745.1:1906673-1909553 GCF_000956105.1 Propithecus coquereli
ATAAAGACAGAAAGCTTATGCAAAGGCAAGAAAGGATGACTACTCAGAAAAAAAATTGCTTTTGCCAGTACTCTATGTTGCTTGAGGCAATTCTTACCTACTTCTCTGCAGAAAGCAGCAGCAGCAGCAGCACCAGTGTCCTCATGAAATAGGTGCAAACTGGCCAGTTGCCCTTAGGCATTAGCATCCCAACCCTGCACTCTAAAAATCCCCAGGGCTGAGTATTACAATTTAGGGAGCTCGTCTCTTCCCAATCACGCTTCACCTCACAGTTTAAAATTTAAGATTACGAATGGGAATGATTAACATTGGTCATCCGGCGAAGCTCTCTGTTATAGGGCTTATCTCCTATGCTCTAAAATAGGGGTCAGCAAATGATAACCGGTGGGCCAAATTGGCCTTGCTTCCTGTTTTTGTAAATATAGTTTTATTGGAACACAGCCATACCCAACAGGTCATTTCTGTACTATCTAAAGCTGCCGTCCTACTACAAGAGTAGGGTTAAATAGTATGACGGAGATGTCTGGCTCTCAAAACCCAAAATATTCACTACCTTGTGTATTACAGAAAAAAATTGCCAACCTCAGCTCTAAACTCACAGACTAAAGCCTGGGCTTTGAGTCCTCCCCAACACACATTACCAGTGCAGTTGACACACATCACAACAAAAAGCTCAGGAGTCAAAATAACTGAACATGGAAAGAAATGAATACCCAGAGAAAGACAAACTGGATAATACCGGCCACAGGAAGCAAAGAACTTTATCAGATGAACAAGAATCTAAAATAAACATCTCCTAAAGATAGGTGATTGATTGGTAGGTAGGTAGATATGTATTGCCAATACAAAACAGCAATTAAACTTTATTTAAAAATAAAGTAGAAATATTAGGTATAAACAGATATGAGTTGAAATAAAGAGAACAAAAATATTGGTCAGCGGTAGATGGATATACTGTACCTAAAAAATGAATTAGTAAGTTGAAGCATCAAATTTAGAAATTTTCCCAAAAGGTAGCAAGAAAAGCTAAAGAGACATGGATGATGGATAAGAACCAAATAATAGTATTTCCCAAAGGAGAAAAGAAAATTGAAATGAGAAAAATATTTGAAGGAATAATGAAGATATCCTTCCTATTCTGGTAATATGCAAGGCTATTATTTTGCCAATAAAAACACATAAAATCACTGAATTGTAAAATACTTTCTTAAAAGATTGACTGGGCATGGCAGCTCACGCCTGTAATTGTAGCACTTTTAGAGACTGAGGCCAGAGGATCACTTGAGGTCAGGAGTCCAAGACTAGCCTGAGCAAGAGTGAGACCCGGTCTCTACAAAAAATTAGCCAGGCATGGTGATGTGCACCTGGAGTCCCAGCCTTGAAGCAGGAGGATTGCTTGGGCCCAGGTGTCTGAGGTTGCAGTGAGCTATAATGACGCCACTGCTCTCTAGCCTGGGCTACAGAGCAAGACCCTGTCTCAAAAACAAACAAACAAACAAACAAAAATCAAAGAGCTGACATGGTAGTTAGGAATTACCATATAAAGTCTAGGAAAAACTGAGAGGATCCTAAGAGGTAAACTCGACAATGAGGCAGCTTTCACCCTGAGAACATTTGCGAACTTTGCAAATCTAGGCTTTGACTTTTAAGATGTGGAAGAGTATGAAAGCTAAGAGGAAAAGCCCAGGCTTTTCTGAAGGTATGGGGTCTAATAGAAAAGTTCTCCTTTTAAAGCTGGAGCCCCCAAATCCTAAGCCCTCTGCTAAGAGTTAATGTGTGTGTGTGTGTGTGTGTAGTCACCTTGCCTTCTCCAAAAGACCGAAAATGTGAAAGCAAAGTTGCCTTGGCGCTGATTAGACCAGGAGGGCAGGGGGACCAATTCCTGAGAAGTTAAAGCAACTAGGCAGCTCTCAAAATCACATTACTGGGAAGGTACAAGAAAAAAAAAAAGCCCTCACGTTGGAAATTTACCATATTTCATTGTTTTAAGATTAACTTTTTTGGGGGATCCCATTTTAACATTTCATAAAATAACATTTAACAATTAGGATGTGTTTTGTATTAGGGCTAAAAGCCCAAAGCATCTGTAACTTAATTACTATTGATTATACATGAGCATCAAATAGGCAGTGTCCGTATGTTAGAGGAAAAACCCCACAGATAATAATATAGCACTTTTTTGATAAATGCTACAACACTTTGAGATGCATTTTCAATTTGAAGAAGATCTAAGAGTACCTTGCCCAATTTATTTTGCTTATAGTTTCTTTTTTATACATATAGAAAATGACATATAACAACAATTTAAGTAAGTCTAAAGTAAGTTTTTAAACAAAAATTTCAAGTAATGAGAAAGCATTTTTTACTGCTTATTTGGCAGCATTACTTAGTGGTTTATTAAATATTGTTGCTTTTTTATTGTTGGCATCTTACCGTCAATGAAAAAAGTAGCAGCTGCAGATGAGTGACCCATAAGTACCTAATGGGATCATGATCAGATTTTCTTTATAGAAGCACACCCTTCCTAACATGCACAAATAATTTCCCAAGTAAAATAAGCAGCATATTCAAACATAATTAGTCATGCAACAAAATGATTTACTGTGAACAAAAACTAACAATAACAAAGCAAAGCAGAAACAGACCATTAAATATTTCTGATATTGGAATTGGCAGACATTTAAAACAATAGCAAAACTATATTTAACATTTTTGAAGAAGTAGAAAATAACTTTGAAAATAGCTGCAAGGGACAATTATCTATGAAACAACATAGCAGAATGTTGAGGTATAAGAACTCAGTAATTAAATAAAAAATCAAGTGAATGAATTTAGAAGCAGATTAGAAACAGCAGAAGATAGAGTTTGAGAACTGAAAGA
>NW_012145745.1:1909603-1910318 GCF_000956105.1 Propithecus coquereli
AGGTGATAAAATATTAGCTGTGAGTAAAGGTTATTTGTGATCTTAGAATCAACTCTTCTGGTGGGTCTCTTCTAGTTCCCCGCTCTCCTGTTGATGAAAGTTACAGTAGAAATTGTTCAGTATATTCAAAATGTTTTATATGTGAAAAGTTTAGTAAACCTAGACTCTCATTCTCCTTAACACTTCTCTGGCATGACAAATATACATATTTCATATGAATTAAAGGCAACTATTGTTCTTTTTTTCTAACACGAAATGCAATGCCAGGTTTATTTTAACGTTTTTGATAGGAAACATAGAGTCTTTGATCATGACCTATATTAATATTTTTTAGTTTGATATAAGGATGCATATTGTATATATAATAAAGGTTTAAATATGACCAGTTCAACATATTGTATATTTCAACAAAATGGTAACTTGTCACAAACAGTTGTTGGACTGAGAATTTTCTCCAAATTATGGTAGGTAATCACTAGTTTGTGGCAAATGCCACAACATTCAGAAACCTAGTCTCACATTTAGTATAAGCAATTTCCATTCCAGTGGGTTTGCTCACATACTCACATGTACTATATTATGAAGGATTTTAAAGCAAACCCTTCATTTTGTTTCTCCCTTTAGTGTGATGTTAAAAAATATGATTCTAGTTTCCATCATGTAGTTTTAGACTTATTTACATACAATGATGGTTCTACATAATCTTTGGAAATTA
>NW_012145745.1:1913575-1914916 GCF_000956105.1 Propithecus coquereli
TATAACAACAATTTAAGTTAGTCTAAAATAAGTTTTTAAACAAAAATTTCAAGTAATGAGAAAGCATTTTTTACTGCTTATTTGGCAGCATTACTTAGTGGTTTATTAAATATTGTTGCTTTTTTATTGTTGGCATCTTACCGTCAATGAAAAAAGTAGCAGCTGCAGATGAGTAGTGACCCATAAGTACCTAATGGGATCATGATCAGATTTTCTTTATAGGAGCACACCCTTCCTAACATGCACAAATAATTTCCCAAGTAAAATAAGCAGCATATTCAAACATAATTAGTCACGCAACAAAATGATTTACTGTGAACAAAAACTAACAATAACAAGGCAAAGCAGAAACAGACCATTAAATATTTCTGATATTGGAATTGGCAGACATTTAAAACAATAGCAAAACTATGTTTAACATTTTTGAAGAAGTAGAAAATAACTTTGAAAATAGCTGCAAGGGACAATTATCTATGAAACAACATAGCAGAATGTTGGGGTATAAGAACTCAGTAATTAAATAAAAAATCAAGTGAATGAATTTAGAAGCAGATTAGAAACAGCAGAATATAGAGTTTGAGAACTGAAAGACAAGTCAGAAGAAATGATTCAGAATTAAGCATAGAGAAAAAAAGAAACAATTATTGAGGCATGGAAGATATGAGCAGTTCTGACAAATGTCAGATTGCTTCTAAAAAGAAATATCAGATTGACAGCAAAATTACAGCCAAACTTCCATGTAAAGAAACTGTGCTAATAAATATGGCTAGTGATGATTCTGAGCCAAAAAAATTCACATAAATTGAATTATCAATGTGCAGTATTAAAAATACCCTAATTTATTTCCTTTACATTTTTCTGCATATTTGCACAAGAATGGCATATGATTAAAAATCTGTCTAAATGAGTCTAAAATCATTTTGAATTTAGAATTGTATTATTTGAGGAAAAAATCTTTTAAGAACAAGGGTACGATAAAGTATTTCTACTAGCAGATGCCATTCTAAAAGAAATTCAGAAGGATGTATTTCAGGCAGAGTACAAGTAATCTAAGATAGAACGCTTGGGATAGAAAAAAGACTGAAAAGCAAAAAATGTGGAAAACACATTATTCTAAAAGAATAATTCTATTCAGGGTTAGGATAAAATTAAAAGTTAAAAAGCCACACAAAATTAAGATGTAAGCTGAGAAGTGCATGAATGTATTTAAAGTGTATGTCCAAGGGGCCTTTTTAAAAAAAATCTTCAGGCTGGCGCGGTGGCTCACGCCTGTAATCCTAGCTCTCTGGGAGGCCGAGGCGGGCGGATTGTTTGAGCTCAGGAGTTCGAGACCAGCCTGAG
>NW_012145745.1:1916261-1918737 GCF_000956105.1 Propithecus coquereli
ATAGATACATAACTATATAAGAATTAAATCTATAATCATAAATACATATTTAACATGCCTCTTTTAGTAATTAATATATGAAGCCAACAGAAGATCAGTAAGGATATATAAGATTGGGATACCATAATTGACAAGCAACACAATAATCGATATGGATAGAATACTGCATCCAAAAGCTGCAGAATTCACATTCTTTTCTGAGTGTTACCAACTTATTTGAAGTCTTGAGACAGGGTGAGGTAACCAAAGCACTACTGAGTGCATAGAAAACAGAAAGGGGCAATTTCTTTCTTGTGCCCTGAGGTGATCCATTGTAAAACATCTGAGACTGAGCAGTAGTGATCTATGAGGCAGGAGGGTAAATGAATAAGGCAGATGGAGGAAAAGGAAGTGATCAGCTGTAACGTGAATAAGAAAAATTCCAGTGTAATACTTTGGGCAAAACTCTAATTGGAGTGGATCAAGAAAAAATGGGAGCAGATGAATTAGAGACTTCTTTCTATCACAGATTATTGACTTGGAATATAATACAATGAATAATTCATAACAAAAGGATGTAAATTCTATATACCAAGGAAGGTGGTGAAAGAAGGGTTTGCTGAAGGAGAGGGCTCTTTCTTAGTCTATACATACTTTGTAATGTAATTATATGTTAGCAAATAATCTCGTGGTACAGAGAAAACCATAAAATAAATTACTAGACATTTACAGGTGAAGGATAATGAAATCTCTGCATGTGGTACTTTGTGGTACTAGGCTAATACAGTATTTTGAGGGAAATTTATAGCTTTACAGTTTTTTATCAGGCAATTAGAAAACCTAAAATACTGAGCCAAACAAACATTTAGCATAAGAAATTGGAAAATAACAGAGCTAGACCACAGAAATGAGAATGAGAAATAACATAGATGAAGACAAAACATCCTATCCACCTGTATTGCCGTTATCAAGAACTATTTACCAAACCAGTCTGAGAACCATTCCAAGAACTGTTGAATTCATATCAGTAACAAAACTTCTGAAATTCAGCCACTCTGCAAAAATCGCACTCTAATAACTTTAATTTCACAGTTAAAAGTTAACCAATCTCCAACTCCTCCCAGTTCTGAAAGTTTGCTATCTTTGAACTCCACGTTTTGCCAAACCTTAATAAGATGAGTTCTTTGCTTTTCTCAGAAAGACTGTGGAGTACAACACAGCTCTGTCTTACTTAGCAAGCAGTTCATTCAGTTATTTGTTTCAGATACTGAGTGGAGACCTCTTCCTTTGACACTATACATCTCAAAGATATTTTCATTCGCTTCTATATGGAGATAGTTACAAGGACGCTAAATGCGGACTTAACTGGGATACCAGGGATTTGGAGACAAACTGGATGTCTATAACCGTGTAAGCGAATAGTTTGAAAGTAATGGCTACATACATTATAGTAAAAAGCAAAAGTCAGAAAAAAACAGTTTAGATGTACACATAGCAGCATGTTTAAATCTTAAAAACATAGTACTTGCTGGAAAAGGTAAGAAATAAGATGAGCTACATACACAATATAACACAATACCATTTATCTCAGTTAAAAATACAGGGCAACTAAGTGATATACATTTTGCAAGAACATACAGAAACAAAAAGTACACATTACACTTATTAGAATGTTTGCCTCTGAGGGTGCAGGACAATGAGAATGAAGAATGATAAGGAAATAAAGTAGAGTAAGATAACCTGAACAAAGAGTCAAGTGTAAAGTGTGGTGTAAAGAGGAACCTGAGGCCAGAAAAGAGGAAGGGAGGGGAGAGAGGGCAGAGAGCCTACAGGAGGGAAGGGAAGGCCAGGAAGGGGAAGCTATTGGAGGGAAAGGGAAAAGAGGAGAGAGAGGAAAAAAGAGGAGGGAAGGAAAGGGGAGGTAGGGAGGGGAATTTCTTTTTCTGGAACATTGTTGCTAATGTGTTAGGAATTGAGGAGTGTGATTAACCTAACTTTCCTCACCTGGGATCTAAAACATGAGAAAAAATCAGGCATTTAATGAAATAATGGTGACAAATGTGTATGGATTATAACCAATTGTTATAAAACTATTTGTTTTAATGTATGTTCTAAAATTCAGATGGGCTGTATTCTCTGCTTTCTTTTATGTCTGGATATAAAAATATGTTCCCAACAGTCTATGAATATCTTCTCCTTTAGAAGAATGCAACTTCATCTTTATTAAAAGCTTTGACTAAGCAGCACTTTTCATAAAATGATTAAACTATTGGTAGAAAAGCAAAACTAAGCTAAACTTGTTTTATTGAAAGGCAAATAATTAAAGAAAATGAGAAATGATCCTTAAAATATCTACGTATTAATGTGTTCCACTATAATATCTATCTATTAATGTATTCATGGGTTTTTTGCATATTTCACGCATACAGTGGCCTCTATGCCTTTACTTTCTTTCATTTTACTTTTTTGATGCTATCCATACTTTTTAATCATGTAT